>NW_027527187.1:239235-239619 GCF_008692635.1 Crocuta crocuta
CCATCAACGGACGAATGGATCAAGAAGATGTGGCTTATCTATATAATGGAATACTACATGGCAATGAGAAAGAATGAAATCTGGCCATGCGTAGCAACATGGATGGATCTTGAGGGTGTTATGCTGAGCGAAATAAGTCAGGCAGAGAAGGACAAACATCATATGTTTGCACGTATAGGAGGATTAGGAGGAACTTAACTGAGGAACAAGGGGGAGAAGAAGGGGGGAAATGGTGGGGGAAAGGGAGAGAGGCAAACCATGAGAGACTCATTAATGCTGACACAAACCGAGGACTGATGGATGTGGGGGGAGGGAGGGATGGGCATGGAGGAGGACACTTGTGGGGATGAGCACTGGGTGTTATGTGGAAACTAATTTGATAAT
>NW_027527187.1:239851-262520 GCF_008692635.1 Crocuta crocuta
AAAAATGGAAGTGGCTTTTCCCCCCAAAAGGACCCAGTAGAAATCAGAGCCAGAGATAGATCATGTAACTAAGACATGGAGTTTTCAGACCACAGAAACGTCTAATATTGTCATGAATTAAGTTCCTTTTCCCTTTCTGTCTGATATACTTGTAAGCCATAAAAGATGTGTATAGTTATGACATTAAGCCTGTAAAAGACTTACCAAAACACTCTATGCTGTCAGGCCACAGTTAAGAAAATTAAGAAAATTATTTAGTATTAAAGCAAACAAGTTTCTTAAAGACCATCTTGGCCACCAGTCTCCTCCCCCCCAATTTCATAGATGACATAAAGGAGGAAAGAAGCACAATGCCAATTTCCAGAAAATATTCAGCTAATGATAAACCAAGGTCTAGGGCCAGTTCAGTATAGTTCTGTGGACACCGCACAGTGTGTGTTCATTCATCTATGTGTGCATGTGCGTGCTGATATGTGTATGAGTGTTTATGGCTTTGTGTGTGTATGTGTTTGTGTCATATAGAAAGAAACAAATATATGTCACAGGTAAATAACGGTCTCCAGAATTTATTCAGATAATAATACAGCAAGGTCTAGCATCTGTGCAGTATAGTTTTGTAGACATGGCAGAGTGTGTGTGTTTATTCATCTGTGTGTACATGCAAATATGCATGGGTGTTTGTGTCTCTGTGTGTGCATGTATGTGTGTAAGAAAAAGAAACAAATATATATCACAAAAGAATGTGGTTTAATGAGCATAAATCTAACTTTTAAGTTGCTTAAATGCACCTATGAAACAGCACATTCTGCTACTTCTTTAGCAGCTTTCATTCATCTTGGTTATTATCAGAAAGGAATCAAATAAAGTAAAACAAATAAAAAATAAGGAAAATAAAAGTAAATCAAGATATGTGTATAAAATTGAAATATTATTGAAGTATTTATGTCTCCATTTTGTGCCCTGAAATATGATCTCATTCAGAAATGTATAATCCCTAGAGAAACCTAGATGAGGTCATGGCACTTTACAATATCATTCTTTATAAGGTTATGTGCATAGATGTTAAGAGCACAGAATCATGACCAGTAGTCTGGGATGCCTTAGTTTAGGAAGTGTTGGACCATACTTAAGTTATATAAAACTTCTGGACCTCTTTTTATTCACTAGTAAAATAGGTATATTACCAACATCTATTTTATATTGTTGTGTTAAGAACAGTGCCTGGAACAAAGTGCCTTAAAAGTATTAGCTCTTATATTTAAATTATTGTATGATTGGATAGAAATTTGGTATATTTTTAATTCTTCAAAAGTTTTACTTAAAACATGATACATCATTGCCCCAAAGAGAGAATGAGTCAATAATAAGGAAATATACCTCCTTGTGTCTTGCATCTGAAAGTATATATAATATGCAATTGCACCAAAACCATAAGATACCTGGCAATAAACCTAACAAAAGTGGTGAAAGAACTTTACTCTGAAAACTATAAAACACTAATGAAAGAAATTGAAGATGGAAGAAAGAAATGGAAAAGCATTCTATGTTCATGGATTGGAAGAACAAATATTGTTTTTTTTTCTAGCTGTGATGAGCACTGAGTGTTGTATGGAAGTGCTGAATCACTATGTTGTATAATTGAAACTAATATTACACTATATGATAACAAGCTTGAATTTAAATAAAAGATTGAAAAAATAAGAATATAAATAATCAAGAGGTATATTTAAAGGAGATCCTAAAATTGAATTCAAATAATCAACTATGTAATGTACACCTGAAACTAATATTACACTGTGTGTTAACTAACTGGAATTTAAATAAAAGCTTGGAAGAAATAGAAGTACAAATAATCAAGAGATGTATTTAAAGCAGATACTAAAATTGAATTCAACTAATCAACTACGTCATGAAGTTGTTAATAAGCAAAAATATAATTCTCTTGTGGTTGTAACTCATTTTATGCAAATATTCTTTTTTGGACTAAGATAAGTGATCATTTCAATACGTGTATCTTCATGCTATTTAATATTCAGTGAGACTATCATGACTATTGTCACTTATTTAATGGCTCATTGAATTTAGCATCAGTAACAGTTTCCCCTTTTACATTTCCACAAAAATAGATACAATAAAATCTAGTAATAAGGAATTAGAGAATGTGCAGAAATTATGAGAGGCCAGCTGTTCACTGTGCATGAGTTTAGATAATTTTATAACCTCAAATTTGTAATTCATGTATTTGGCTTCACATTTTCTATATCAAATATTTATGCAGTGAGTCATTTAAGGAGAGTTTTCACATGTATTCCCAGCTCTATAAACAAATAATGTAACCGTTTTCACACACTTATTTTATATTAGAAATTATACTTAATAAAATAATTAATGTCTTTTTTATCAAATAAATGTAGATATTAAGTTGTCTTTAACCTTGAACACAACTTTCCATAATGGAAAAAAAGCCTCTCAACTGTTGTTGATTTATTCATTAGAACAGAGGTTGACAAACTAGAATCTGTCGGCCAAATATGACCCACTGCCCGCTTCGTGTTAAAAAAAATTATCTGTACATCCATATACATTTGCTAACATTTTTTCTCTTTCTATGACTGTTTCTACTCTGTAAGAGCAGAGGTACAGAGGTAGTCTAGTATAAAATATTCATGATCAGGCTCATAGAAAAGTTAAGAACGTAGAACTTTTTATTTTTTATAAACTTCAAATTACTGCAGTTTGGTCCATCCAGTTTACCATAATTTCCCCCTGTATTCTTGTAATATCATTCTAACTAGTCTATCCAAATACACATTTTTCTCTCATCTATTATCCAAAAGGCAAAATGACCATGGCATCTGTCTCCACACAAATATCCAATGACTGGGGTGCATGGCTGGCTCAGTGAGTGGACCATGCAGCTGTTGATCTCAGGGTTGTGGGTTCAAGCCTATGTTGGGTGTAGAGATTACTTAGAGCTAAATAAAATCTTTAAACCAAACCAAACAAAAAAAAAATCTAATGGTTTTCCATAAATTGTGTGACAAAGTTAAAGTTCTTTGCCTTTGTCTATATGATCTATGTGGTTTGGACTTTCCAACTTTCCCATCCCATTTTGCGCTGTGCTCCCCCCCTCATTTTTTTTTTTTTTTTTTTTTTTGCCTGGAATGCTTTACACACTTTGCACTCTTTCTGCCCTTTTCCTCCACTTTCATATCTTCCCTAGTTAATGTCTTTCTACTTGTTAAATCACAGACCTTTCTTCTCTTCACTATCAGTCAGGTTCCCTCATGCAAGCATATTCACAGCACAGTTTACCCCTTTAATTATAGCACTTATAAAAAAAATAATTATACATGTATTCATTTTGTGGTTGGATTAAGCATTTGCCCTAGTAAAATTAAATTATGTGAGGGCAGAAATCCTTATCTGCTTGTCTCCACCTTGGATCAGTAATACCTAGTACAATGGTGGGTACTGGTTATACAATATTTTCTGATGAAAGAAAGAGATACTAAATTTCAGTTTTTTAATTTATACCCCAAATAATCAAGCACCTGATGTTTCTTAAAGTGCTGAAAATAATCAAAACAAATAATTTCTAGAACTTTCACAGGAAAACCTAACTGTAAATGTGTTTGGAATAACCTAAATATATAAATTACACATTATCTCAGATGAGTAAAACTAACTGAAGCCAGAGGTAGTAGGATACATAAATGTTTTTTACAATGACCTAAAAGGAGGAAAAGAAAGCTCAGACTTTATGCCAAGTGGTATGGCTAGTTGAAACCTTGACTTATTCTTCAAGAAAAAAAAAAAAATATGTCAAACAATTCACTTAATACTGGGGTAACTCATTATATATTGTATATTCTCCAATGAAAAGGGAATTAAGCACCCTGAGTGTTCGTTCCCATATTCCTTTAGACATGTTGTTTTGATAGGTCTTTAAGCTGGAAGATGACATCAGAAACTCCCAGGATATATTGATACATTGAAATGAGAAGCTAGAATTTCTAGCATAAAGAATTAGCAGTAACAGTTAAGGAAGGAGGGAGATCCAACATCATGGCGTGAAAATTAAAGGTGGCTCTGGCAATGAGAGTATATAGTAGTTTAGGGAAAGCTACCAAGGTACCTCTACAATGACTACCTACAGCACACTCTTACTTACCTTGCTGGAGAGTGTGGCAAAATTTTAGTAAACAAAATCCTGAAACACTGTACCAATGTCTCATAAATTGGATATAAGTGGGTATTTTGAACATCTCAGGGGAAAGCCAGAAATAAACCTTCAAAATAAATGCCATTCCATGCTACTCCTGTATCTCAGGAGTGGTTGATTTAGAAATACAAACAAACAAACAAGAACAAAATGATAAGGACTCATGGTTTTGGGATTTTCTCTTCTTGAAGGAACCTGAAAGAAAGAATTATAATCATCACTTAAACTTAATTATCTTCAGGAATAAATGGAATTTTATACAGTAGAACAAAAAAATTCTTCAGAGAAGTATACTAAAAGAAGAGGAAAAAAGAAACTGAGACAACTCAAGTTGCAGGTGAGGGGCGGGGAGTGGGTGGTGGGGTGTAGGGAAAATGACTTCCTTTGCTTTATTTTGATAGGTATTCTTACATAGGAGAGAAAGAAATCTAACCTCAGCAGTGACCTTCCAATAAATGTAGGTTTTCTCTGCCGTAAGGGTCATGGCTAAATAAAGACATGGTATGTACAATTCAGAGGGGATTGAAAGTCTGGACAAACTGGATGTCAATCTCTGCATACTATGTACCAGCAGTACACTCCTAGATGAAGCAGTTTACTTCTCTGAATCACAGGTTTCATTTTCATCTGACTCCTAGCACAACATACACAAACATGTTCTGAATATGTGACTGCAGATCTGGAAATAAATCAGATTTGAAATTATGGGAACAAACTGCCTTTCATTCTTATGTTAACTTGCCCTGGCATTGAGGATAAAATTTGTTTCAGATGATAGTTTACGTACAACCTATTAGAGATAAGTTAAAATGAGAATTTTATTCTTCTTCAAATGTGTTATGAGCAGTAGTTCCATAGTTTTCTCAAGTTCTTTGACCCAGAACTATAGCTTCTTCAAATGTATGTTTTCCTTCTAAAACATTCTACAACTTACTATTTTCAAGGAAATTTAATAAATCAAGAGAGTAAAAGGTAAAATGTCCAATTTCATAAAGATTAAATATCAATTACTATAATGTATGGATTAATTATGAATGATTAAAATGATGAGTCTGCTATTAGCTTGATCCATAATGATATAAAAAATCATGGGTTTGAAACTTTATGGCTCTAAACTTACCACGTATATTTTAGAAATTTAAAGTTCAACCCCAAGGCAATCAGCCTAGATGATACCATAAAGAAATGCTTTTCTAGCCATTCCTCATTTATCTGCTGATTCCATTTTGAGTTCTATTACTTGCTGAAGTTTGGGGAAGATGGTAATTTCAGTGGGTTGGCATTCACAGAACCTTCTGGTAACTTAATGTTGAGTGCGAAGTGTTATTTTAAAGGACGAACAAAGAAGAATTGATTGGGAGAATTTAGGCGCAAAAGGAAAGGGCTATTATTATTAGCATGGAGTGTGGTCAGAGGCTTGTACTTTGATGGATAGAAAGTTCTTTAAAGAAGGATAACTTTATTTGTCTTTCTGTTCTTCCAAGATTTAAAGACTTACTTGTCCACAGCTACAGAACAAGACACAATCTCACTCATGATTCTTGATCACACACTATTATCCTTTCATGTAATATTGAAAATTAATATTAAATCTTACTCCAGGGCCCCATTTGTAGCTATTCTCAGTAAAGTTACTGTAAATATTAACCCACTTTAAAAATTAAAAAAAAAAAAAGAAAATGGGTGAAGCGAACAAAGAAATGACCACTTAAATGTATGTCTAAAAAGTGACATATGATTCCAGACTAAAATGTATAATATCCCTTTGTAGACAAAAATATATATTCATCTTTCTACAAATATAATTACACATTACTTTTGAATAGCTTGGGATTCACATTTCTATAAATACTTTTTATAGGACACACAAATAGGACAGAAAAACAGATTCCAATAAAACATGATTTCATGCCTAGTTTCTTTCTTCTTTAATCATGCTAAGGATTTTATGACTTTATGAACCCCTCATAAGATAACTTTTGCATACATGATAATGACCTAGGCTAGTAACATTAATGGTTTGATTTGAATGAACTAAACAACAGAATGCTTTTATTGTTATAGTAGTTCTATTAATAAATATGTTTCTGCTAAACAATAGTATTAAATTTCACTTCTGTTTCAATGACTAGGATATTGAATACTTCTAGTAGACTTGTCATATGATATTTTTAAAACTGTTGTGTGATCCAGAAAAAAAAATGGGATAAACTATTTTTAAGATGGAAATACTTAATTTTCATTAAAAAGTATTCGTTTTCATGGGATACCTGGGTGGCTCAATCAGTTAAGCGTCCGGTTTCAGCTCAGGTCATGGTCTCCCAGTTTGTGGGTTTAAGCCCTGCGTCAGGCTCTGTGCTGACAGCTCAGAGCCCGGAGCCTGTTTCTGATTCTGTGTCTCCCTCACTCTCTGATCCTCCCTTGCTCACGCTCTCTCTCTCTCTCTCTCTCTCAGAAATAAATAAAACATTAAAAAAAAAAGTATTGGATTTCAACGTGGATGTTTATGAGGAAATCACTTCTTACTCTCTAGGATCACAGAGTTAAACTACAGAGAATATCTTTAGTTCTTGCTCTTAGTGTGTTATATCATTATGTTCCCAGAGGCATGCAACAACAGAAATGCCACAACTGAGGTGTTTGCTAGGAGCACTCCATAGTGAATGTTCTTCAAATTGCAATGTCACCCCAATCTTATCCTGGAAGAGAACAAACAGTTTTTATGATGATCAATTGAGGTATGTGGAGAAAGTAGTGATATCTCTTGAGATTATTTCTATAAAATATATCAATTTTCAATTTTATTAACATTTGATATAACATTTAAACATTTTTAAGCTTATTTACTTTGAGAGCGAGACAGAGAGTAAGCAGAGGAGGGACTGGAGAGACAGAGAGAGAGAGAGAATCCTAAGTAGGCTCCATACTGTCAGCACAAAGTCTGATCCCGGCTCAAACTCATGAACTTCGAGATCATGACCTCAGCCAAAACCAAGGTTGGACACCCAACAGACAGAGGTACCTAGGTGCTAGTAATGTTTGATGTAACATTTGATGTAAATACCGTCAGTATTTTTTCAGTATATTTGCCAGACTTCTATGGGTCATGTGCCTTACTAGAGGTGGCTTGAGTTTAAGGAGAAAGTGTAGTATTTAGTGATGTTAATAGTTACTCTTATTCAATTTCCACATATCAGGAAGGATATTAGTGGATTATGTTATTTTGAATGAATTAAACTCATCCTTCACAGGTAAACAAGGATCTTTTTTAAGATTTCTAAAAAAGAAAACACCATTTAAGAATAATAATAATAAAAATACAACAAAAGTGATCAAGATGGCAGAACTAAGACTTTTCCAAGTAGGAATTTTACACTTGGTAACAGAAAAAATAGTGATAAGTCGCCTGAAAATAAATGGGGAAAAAAAAACAACAATCATCCAAAAATGTCCATGAAATTATATAAAATATATGTAACAGGGTTAAACTTAGCCTGTCTCACTCCTCACTGCTTCTATTTCCCTTGCTGCTGTGATCTATAGCTTAGAAACTTCTGCTTACCTTGCGTGTAGGGATGTTACAGCTTAAATGCACAAAGACTCTTTTTTATCCAAAACCTATGTCACCTGAGGAGATAAGGAAGTGCATACAGAAGTGACTATACTAGGTTTAAGATTTTCAGGGGGTGCCTGGATGGCTCAGTCAGTTAAGCGTCTGACTTCAGCTCAGGTCCATGATCTCACTGTTCCTGAGTTCAAGCCCCATATCGGGCTCTGTGCTGACTGCCAGCTCAGAGCCTGGAGCCTATTTCAGAGTCTGTGTCTCCCTCTCTCTCTGACCCTCCCCTGCTCACGCTGTCTCTCTCTCTCTCTCCTAGAAATAAATAAAAATATATTAAAAAAAAGAATATTCTCATTCTTCTTTGCTTGTTAAAAAACAAAAAGCTTCAGGGGTGCCTGGGTGGCTTAGTGGGTTGAGTGTCCAACTTGATTTTGGCTTTTAGGTCATGATCCCACGGTCTTTAGATCAAGTCCTGCACACTGAGCATACAGCCCGCCTAGGATACTGTCTCTCTCCCTTTCTCTCTCTCCCTCTCTCTCTCTCCCCTGCTCATGCTTTCTTTCTCTCCCTCTCTCTCTCTCTTTCTCTCCCCTGCTCATGCTTTCTCTCTCTCTCTCTCTCCAAAAAAAGAGAAAAGTTTCAGTCAATACATGGAAAATAACATGGGAGGGAATATAATGTTTATTTTTTTAAATACACTTTGGGGGAGGATAAATAGAAAATATTTTGAATGATTAGAATAACCAAGTGTTAAAATAAAACAAAACATAGCATGGCAAATGTTTCATAGTGTTGGATATCATAACTACAAATATTTCTAATTAGCCAGACCATGGTATTTAAAAATTTTTGTGTCAGGGGTGGCTTAGTTGGTTACATGTCAGACCTCTTCCGTTCAGGTCATGATCACAGGGATCGTGAGTTTGTGGGTTCAAGCCCTGCATCAGCCTCTGTGGTGACAGCTCAGAGCCTAGATCCTGTTTCAGATTCCATGTCTCCCTCTCTCTCTGCCTTTCCCTGCTCGTGCTCGGTCTCTCTGTCTCTCTCTCAAAAAATTAATAAAACATTATTTTTTAAAATTTCCATGTGAATAAAAAAGTACATTAAAAATTGGGAGGATGAGTCATTAAATGAAAGATACATTAAAAAAGATAAATTTCTAACAGTACATCATTTCAAAAAGTCAATGGCTTGTGGCAAAGGCAAGTGTGTATAGAGTGTAGGGAAATTTTTTTTTTTTGGTTATAATGTTTAAAAAATACAGTGAGGTTGTATAGCCAACATTCTAGATAAATGTTAGTCTTCACTAACAAACAAACAATTCACAAAGAAACCATATCTATAAGTACATTAGTGTCTACAGGGTATCTTTTTGTAGTTAGTATTATTTTTAGGGAGACAGAGAGAGCAGGCGGGAGGGAACTATCTTAGAAAAAGCATATAAAGCATATAGACTATATGACCGGGTAAGGGTTTAAATTTTCCCATCTATCTGTTCTATTTCCATTTTTGATTACCAAAATTATTGGCAGTGTTAATGTATCTCAGCTATTTGTGTAGATTTAATTCTTGTAATACTTTCAAATTTTTATTATAGTCATTAATATCATTCAGGGTGCCAGTAAATCTGTACTTGGCAAAAAATCAAAAACGAAAACAAAAACTAAAACTAAAACAAAAACAAAACAAAAAATAAGATTTTGCCTTTCCTTGTTCTTTTTAAGCTGTAGTTATTATGTAAATAGGGAGTGAAATGAGAACTGAATTAGCCAAAATGTTAGCGATAGCAAACAGACAACAAACAAAAGCTGCCATGATCATTCATAATTTGACATTTGAAAAAGATAACATAGTAAAACCAAATTTTTTATCTTTTCTAACTTTTTCTTGATATCATAGTAAACACTTTTTATAATGACTGTTTTTTATCCATCTCCCCATAATTTCAGAACTATCTTCATTTATCTTTCATGTAATTGTCCACAAGCTGACTGCTTCCTTCCCTTATACTTGCCTATTAGATTATAAAGGATTTTTAATACTGACATAAATTCCTCTATCTGCAATTTATTCTTCTGTGAAGTAGAGTAAATCTTCCCGTATTTCAAAGTGTTTATTTCCCCACTTGTAAAATTAGGATAAAGCTGCTTTATGCATTTCGTGAGTGACAAAGGACTTAAATGAAGCATGTAGGTGACAAAGCTTTGTTAAAAGTAAAGCAATCCACAAATATGGCTGGCTGCCTGACTTGATAAATAAATAAATAAAATGATGTGAAATGACTTACTGGCGACTGATGAAATGGGTATATGGAATAGCCATTACTCAAAATCCTCTGAAATATCTGTCATCTTGGGACACCCAGGCCTACAATGTTGACCTCACAGACTGATTCTGTCTGATGTCATAATGGAGGCACAGGATTTTCATCTTTTCTAGTTTCTCATCTTTTTCTTTGATTTGTAGCTCCCATATATGTGACTGGAACTCATCTGTGGCCCATCTAGCCTGTCAATTCAATTTCATGGAAAGCCATGAAGACCTCAACATCCCTTTCTTCATTTTAATTAGCCCATGAGTTAGATGGGTTTAGCATTTCTCTCTCATAGCTTAATGTTTAATGTTTATGTCTATTCCTGGCTTATTAATGTGTTTTCTTTTTCTTTTTTGACTTACGAAAGTTTCAACTGAAACCGGGAAGGACTTTGTGTCCATAAGAAGACAGAGTCCTGTAATACTGCCCTTGGAAATCTAGGTCTTGTCATAACAAAGTTATGTGGCTGTTATATTCCTTTCTCAAGAAAATATATACTTATTTCACGCCCAATCACATAGATACATAGCCAACTTGTTACCTACTTCTTCAATTCCATTAAAATGAATTCGGTGTTGTAAATACACTTTCTCCATTTGTGAAGACAATGAATAACTAGGAAATATTGTGTCTTTCAAATTGCTTTATTTACTTTTGGAAAATAATTCACTACTTGGCAGTATCTAACACAGTCAACATCTGGCAGAGGATCATAGTAGTCACAGTTTTCTCTGCACTAAGAAGACAATTAGTTGTATCATCTTTGAAAGCAGCTTCACTTAGAATGGCTGGTATACTCTAGAGACAATCTTTCTAAGTAAGCATAATGGATCTGAGTATGCTCTCTTTATATTTGTATACTCCTGAGCTTGGGCTAGATGGGTAGCAAATATGTAGCGTGGTCAAAATCAGAATGAAAGTTGGCATATTTTATTATTCTTATGTTATGAATCAATGTTTACTTTATATGTTATTTTTTTCTTGTTTAATTCATGAACGGAATTAATTGGTTCACTTGAAAATACCATTTGTAGTGTTCTAAACTTTAGTCTTACTGAATCAAATCTTTTAAACTCTATAAACAAGTACACATATTTTCCTGGTTAATATTTCTTTTCTCTGTCTCTGCCTCTATCTCTCCCTATGGCTCTGTCTCTGTCTCTCCCAAAGTTGTTAATAAATGGCCTTGGGGAAAACATAAGGTTTATAATTTGATTTCTAGTGAGAACAGTATTTAGTTTTTGTGTGAGCTTTGTTACAATTTAGGTATTGAATTCTCATTTTTTTGGATATGCCACAAAATAATTTACCAAGGCAGCTGCTATCACAGATACTTTTGTAGTAGTTTTAGTTTTGAGCATTTCTTAAAACATTTTGGCATAATTAGTCTGCATGACCATATCTCTTTTCTTCAGGGTTCCTGGACCAGGTTTTAGCACATTTTATTATAAACCAAATCTCTTCTGGGTAGCTCGGTGGTACTACACAGGTGTTACAACCACGACTGGATGAGATAATGCTTGCCTTCTTAAACAAATACTGTATGTTGAATTTATAGAGAAAAAGTGGTGTTTTAATTAAGAAAAAGACAAAGGACTTCTTTGAGCAGGACTATAGCGTGAGTAGTAGGCATACACATTGTTGTTATATGTTTTATCTTTTTCATTCAGCTTCCTAGCTTTTTATAAGATCACATTAACAGAAAAAAAGGCTCAGTAACTGAAAATATACTCTGAGCCTCATCCCTTTGTACGCAGTAGGAGCTACTCCTATTTATTAAAAAAAATGCATTGTTCCAGTTCATGAATGCAGGAAAGCCTTGATTCACAAAAATATGAATTACCAACAGTTGTAATCCTCTTCTCTTCCCATGCCACCCACTACACTCTGGCCGAGCAGTCTCTCTCCAGACTAAAACTCTGAAAGTTGCCTCTATGGGAGCAATTAAGATACCAAAAATATAACAAAACAAAACAATAACTTGAAGTTTTAGGACTCTGTGAATTTAGATTGAGGAAGTTAAGAATTTTGAAATCAGGTAAAACTTAGGTATTAATTCTGACCGAAGGTTCACTCAGCTGCTTGGACAAGATCAGCCCTACCTCGTATTTCACAAATATTTTCACTTTGTTTCTCTGCACTACTTTCTAATTCTTTCTAATTAGACTACTTTCTATTACTTTCTAATAAGTAAACACACATACACACACACACACACGCACACACACACACACATTTTGGAATGCTGGCACACACACACACATTTTGGAATGCTGGGAGATAGTCCTCTCTGGGCTGTTTATGTTCCTTCCTATTTGTCTTGAGACAAACAACAGCCTTGCCTTTGGCTTCCTTGTTAGCTCCTTAAGCTCTAATTTCCTCAGCTGTGGCACAAAACCTACTATGTGTCCGGGATCTGTTAGCAACTACGAAACCAGAGACCTGGGGACAGGCAGACCAGTGTAATTCTGCTAATGCTCATGATTGGTATGCTCTAAGCTCTTTGATTCATTAAGTCTCATTGTCTTACTTTCAACACATATGAGGTAGTAACTGGTGATACCCTGCCATCCTCTGTGAGCTTGGGATTCATTTCTACCAATTAATAAAAGAAAAACATTCTAGGTAGGGATACTGGTCTATTAAATCTTCAGAAATTACATAAAAATATTTCCATCCTACTTATTTGCTTCTTTATTTACATAATCATTTACCACCTCCCCCCACAGCAGAGGTAATGGCTGTTTTGAGAAATTATATAGAGAAAGCAAACTGGGACCCTGGAGACTTTTATTTCTTTCTTTTGAAGTCACAAAGAAGAAATTAGAATAGCATGAGGACACAGTAGGCCTGAGACTCTGGGGGATATGTTATGTGAAAAGTTAACATACAAGGATGTCTCAAGGGAAAATACATGCTTTGCATATATTAATTTTGGCCCAAGTCTAGACCTAACCCTAGGAAAATGTGAAAATAGTTGATTTTTCGTTCTCTCTCTTTTCTTTTGTCAACCACTATTCCTAGGACAAAAATGATCATATAGTTATTACAATTACATGTTAAATATAAGTAAAATATACACAAGTATGAGTAAACTGTGCCATCTCTGTTCCATAAACCACTCGAAAGTCACCATTTTCTCCCCCCCTCCCCCGGATAAGTAAAACAACCTCCTAACCATGTTCCTGTGTTCAATCTCACTCCCTACCATGCATTTATTACACTTAGGCAGATTGATCTTTAAATTTTTTTTTAATGTTTTATTTATTTCTAGGAGAGAGAGAGAGAGCGTGAGCAGGGGAGGGTCAGAGAGAGAGGGAGTCACAGACTGAAACAGGCTCCAGGATCTGAGCTGGCAGTCAGCACAGAGCCCGACGCGGGGCTCGAACCCACGAACCGCGAGATCATGACCTAAGCGAAAGTCGAAAGCTTAACCGACTAAGCCACCCAGGCGCCCCTGATCTTTAGAAACAAAAATATGAATCTAATCTTATTACACTCCTGGTGTAAACTTTCCAGTAGTCTTCCACTGTGGTCACGATCATATCCCAACTCTTTACCATAATCTTTGCCCACCATATTCCGGCCTTAGCACCATTTCAGACTTCACCCTCTACTAACTACCCATTTGTTCACTAAGACCATTGGCTTTCATTGTGTCCTTGGTACATGCACACTCCTGTTTCAGTCACCTTTTGGTTTTGTATTGTTATCTGCAACCCCTAAAAGGGAAGGTAAGGCAGCAACTCAACTTTTTTTAAAATTAATTTTAATGTTTTATTTATTTCTGAGACAGAGAGAGAGAGAGACAGCATGAGCAGGGGAGGGTCAGAGAGAGAGGGAGATACAGAATCTGAAGCAAGCTCTAGGCTCTGAGCTAGCTGTCAGCACAGAGCCCAGTGCAGGCTCAAACCTATGAACCATAAGATCATGACCTGAGCTGCAGTCAGATGCTTAACCACCTAAGCCACTCAGGTGCCCCACAATTCAACTTCTTTGACTATTAATGTACCAAGGGAGAGGAGGAAAACATAAAAAGACTGTCCAGAGATATAACAAAAAACAAACAAACAAAAAACAGTGAATAAGTACTGACTCTGTGTGTGTGTGTGTGTGTAAGTCTGTTTTTCCCCCCTCTTTCCATTGAAAGTTTTCTCATATGTCATAGTTACAGAGTCCACTTTTAGGCAACAGGCTTGATTAATGGAAATCTGAGTAAAGTACAAGGGCCAATCATGAACCCCTATCTCCTGGCTAAATACAAACAGGCCCATCAGGAGACCCACCTCAAAATATCCAAAAGCCCTAGCTGACCAGTGAGTTACTTACAACAGGATACAGGTACTAGAAAAGGAAAAATCATAGTTCCCATACTCTGTCACCTTCCCCCTTAGCTACAGCTCCCCATAACTGCCTCCTGCTAGTCTCTGTTTTTTTGTCTTGCCTGCCAGTCCCTTGTTTTGTTATTTGATAAACGTCTGTCTCCTTTGTTCAGCCTTGGGTGAATTCTTTCAATGCCTGTGCTGCTGGCTTCTACCTGATCAGGTCATTCTACATTTGGTGTCCCCCCTCAATCTGACTGGAAGACTCCCTAACAGTCACTTATTTTTATGCTTAATGTATATCAAATATTCTACATCAAATACTATATCCAGGAACTTCAAACTATATTGTTTGATGAAAAGCTAGTAATGGTTGATGGAAATGGTTAATAGAAACTTAGGTTGTTTTCATATCTTGGACTTTGAGAACAATGATGCAGTAAACGTATCATCAGACTGAAGATATCTCTTTGATATTCTGTTTTTCTTGCTTTTGAATATATACCCATAGGTGAGTATGGATCCATAAGTGATGGATCTTATGATATCATATATTGGTCAAAGAGTTTAGACTTCCAGTTTGAAGATGAATAAGTCTGTGGATCTAAAATACAAAATTGTGATCATAGTTAACAATACTGTATTATATTCTTGAAATTGCTAGTAAAGTTAATCTTAAATTTTCTCATCACTAAAAAGAAATAGTGATTATATGATATGATGAAGGTGTTAACCATTGCTGTGGCAGTAATCATATAGCAATATATAATTATATTAAATCAATATGTTGTACACCTTAAATTAACCAATGTGTCAGTATATATCTCAATGAAACTGAGAAAACTATGTCTAAATTATATCTCAATAAAGCTGGAAAAATAGTGGATGAAATAAGGTGTTAAATTCTATGTTTTTAGCAGATTCTGTTTAGGACCCCAAAAGGGGCATGACAAGGGTGTGCCAGCAATCTGAGCAATCTAATCTTGAAATAAAGTGGAAAATAGAAGGAAGCCTAGAGAAATTCTTCAGTGCTTTATCCTAGTCCATTGCTTTTATTATCCAAATTGAAAAGAAAATGATGCATTATTATTTTTTAAATTTTGGTGTCAGTTAAGATGGTGGAGTAGTTAGAAGACCCTATGTCTGCCTCATCCCTTGAACACAGTTAGATACATATCAAATCATTCTGAACACCCAGAAGTTCTGAGGACTGACAGAACAAACTAACAGCCTGAGGGAAAGAAGAGGCTACATCAAGGTAGGAGGTATGAAGATATGATGGGGGGAGAAAAAGACTGTGGGTGCTGCAAAGTCCAGAAAGACTTGATCATGGAAAGAAGTGGGAGAGAGACAGATAGAGAGTGAGAAAGAGAGAGTGATCAGAGTTCAGATAATTACACAGAGAAAACACTTCTCCAAAGATATTGACTGGGAAAATGAGAGGGGCTGATTATCTTGAGTTTTTACAACCATCAGAGCTCAAAGACTGACATTTTAAACGTCCACATCATGGCTGGTGTGGAACGAGGCAGGCAGTGCAGTGCTCCTATGAAGAAAGGCAGAGTCTCTGGACCAGTCAGCACAATCTGAGGATTCCCTGACACACACTGGAGGGGATGGTTCCCCCTTCCTGGAGGACGCTGGGAGAGATGGCATTGCCTCTCAGGGAACAAAGAGCTGGAGGGTCCCATTGTGCTCCCACACCTCTTAATCATAGGGGCAGAGACACCTGCTGAGGGTGGCCAACCTGGACTCAGGCTTTTTGCTGCACTTTACTCTAAACTGCAAGCTCCGGTATGTTGGTGTGAAAGCCCTTTTGGGAAGAACCAGAACTAGCCCCAGGTATGGGAGATCCTTCCCCAGAGGATCAGCATGGGTCCGTGCTGTCCCAGGTTCCTAAAGTTTGGACTTTTGAAACTCAGCAAGGGTGCCATAAAACACAGATGTACTACCCTTCCAGGTGGACAGATGGTCTTGATGTAGACAGGGTGAAAGCAGGGATCTGAGGGACACCTAGGACACATGAGGGGAGATTGTTCACTTTTCTGTGAGGGCTTCCCAGACAGCAGTGGGTACAAACTCCCCTTTCCAGGGATGAGGGAGAGGGCCGGAGCCATTCCTTACCACCCCACACATCAGCATGGACTGACGTCAGTGAACAGTACAGCACCAACAGTGGAGGTCTGAGCCACTTACACTAAGCCCTCACTGTCTGAACATTACACGTGTTTCTTCATGGCAAGTGGGCTTGAAAACCAGAGCAGTGGGCCCCTCCCCAAGAAAGCCAGCACAAACTGCCCTGCCCCCAGGCACATACCAAGTCTACTAATCACAGAGTGTTGCAAAGCTTCAAGCTTTAGTGGAATCAGGATCAGGCCTCTTTTAACCAGCAAACCAGAGAGAACCTAGGTAAAACTCACCACACTCTGGACAAGGTCCAAACACTCCCCACTGCAGGCAAGGAGAAACTCTGCAGAGGAATGACCTGAGGAAAAAAGTGGCCAAAACACACTAACAGAGTGCACACAGCATACACCAGAAACATTTCCTGAAGTACCAGAAACTGGTTAGTACATGACCTCTTCATAATAAAGCCATTACTCTCAGGAGCAGGAAACATACCAGGCTTTCCTTACACACAGAAGAGACCTAGACAAAATGCCAGGACTGAGGAATTCATCCCCAAAGAAAAAAAAAAAACAACAACAAAAAGTCACAAAGATCTAATTGAAACAAATATAAACAAATATGCCTGATCCAGGATTTAAAGCAACAATCATAAGGACACTACCTGGGCTTGAGAAAAGCACAGAAGATACCAGCGAGTTCCTTACCACAGAGATAAAAGACCTATACATATTCAGGCTGAAATAAAAAATATGATAACTAAGGTGCAAAACCAATTGATTGTAATCACCACAAGGATGCAAGAAGTAGAGGAATGAGTAAGTGATACAGAATTATGGAAAATAATAAAGTTGAAAAAAAGAGAGAAAGACAAATCTTGGATCACAAAAGGAGACAGGGAACTCAGTGACTCCATCAAACATAATAACCTTTTTAACATAGAAATACCAGAAGAGAGAGAAAAAGTGGCAAGTTTATTTGAGGAAATTATTTCCTGAATGTTGGGAAGGAAATATACATCCAAATCCAGAAGGCAAAGAGAACTCCTATCNACATAAAGACATATTGTACTTAAATTTGAAAATTACAGTAATAAAAATAATCTTAAAAGCAGCAAAACAAAAGAAGTTCCTAACTTATAAGGGAAGACTAATGAGTTTAGCATCAGAACTCTCTGCAGAAACTTGGTGGGCTAGAAGGGAGTGACATGATATATTCAGTGTGCTGAATAGGAAAAATATGCAGGAAAGAATATTCTATCCTGCAAGGCTGTCATTCAGAATAGAATAAAGAATTTCCCAGATAAACAAAAACTAAAGGAGTTTGTTACTACTTAACCAGCCCTGCAAGAAATATTAAAGGAGACTCTTTGAGTGGGAGAGAAAGACTAAAAGCAACAAAACTAGAAAGGAATAGAGAAAATCTTCAGAAACACCAAAGTAGCAGGCAACACAATGGCACTAAGTTCATAACTATTAATAATCACTCCGAATGTAGATGGGCTAAATGCTCCAATCAAAAGACACAAGGTATCACAATGCATAAAAAAATAAAACCAATATTCATAAATTTGTTGCCTATAAGAGACTCATTTTAGACCTAGACACCTGTAGATTGAAAGTGAGGCGATGGAGAACCATTTATCATGCTACTAGACATCAAAAGAAAGCTGAAGTAGCCATATTTATATTAGATGAACTAGATTCTAAAACAGACTATAGCGTTAGATGAAGAAAGGCACTATATCATCATAAAAGGGTCTTTTCAACAACACCTAACGATTGTAATTTTTATGTCCCCAACATGAACACTTATATATATTAAATATTTAGTAACAAACTTAAAGAAGGAGTTAGAAAAAGAACAACAAATCAAGCCTAAAGCCAGAAGATAAGGGAAATAATAAAGATTAGAGCAGAAAAAAATGATATAGAAACAATAATAAAACAAACAAACAAACAGTAGAAGAGGTTAGCGCAACTAGAAGCTGGTTCTTTAATAAAGTTGACAAAGCCCCAGCTAGACTTATCACAAAGAAAAGAGAAAGGACTCAAATAAATAAAATCATGAATGAAAGAGGAGAGATCACAGAAATACAAACAATTATAAAAGAATATTATGAAAAATTATATGCCAATGAACTGGGCAATCTGGAGGAAATGGATAAATTCCTAGACACATACAAACCAGCAAAACTGAAACAGAAAAAAATAGAAAATTTGAACAGACCCATAACCAGCAGAGAAATTGAATCAATAATAAAAAATCTTCCAAAACAAAGGTCCAGGGCCAGATGGCTTCCCAGGTGAATTCAACCAGAGAGTAAAAAGTCAATACCTATTCTCAAATTATTCCAAAAAATATAAATGGAAGGAAAACTTTCAAATTCCTTCTATGAGGCCAGCATTACCTTGATTCTAAAACCAAAAACCCCATTAAAAAGGAGAATTACAGGCCAATATATCTGATGGACATGGATGCAAAACTTTTCAACAAAGTACTAGGAAACTGAATCCAAAAGAATAATTCACCATGATCAAGTAAAACTTATTCCTGGGCTGCAAGCGTGGCTCAATGTTTGCAAATCAATCAACGATTGAGTGATTGGCTATTAACGTCATACACTACATTCATAAAAGAAAGGATAAGAACTATATGATCCTCTCAATAGATGCAGAGAAAGCAGCTGACAAAGGCCAGCATCCATTCTTGATAAAAATCCTCAACAAATCAGGCAGAGAGGGAACATACCTCAACACCATAAAGGCCATATATGAAAGAACCACAGTTAACATCTTCAGTGGGGAAAAACTCCTCTCATGTAAAGAATAAGACAGGGATGTCCACTCTCACCATTGTTATTTAACATAGTACTAGAAGTCCTTGACACAGCAATCAGACAACAAAAAGAAATAAAACTCATTTAAATTAGCAAGGAGGAAGTCAAACTTTTACTATTCACAGATGACATGATACTGTATGTAGAAAACCCAACAGATTTCACCAAAACATTGCTAGAACTGATAATACTAATTGAGCAGTCTCAGAATATAAAATCAACACACAAAAATTTGTTGTATTTCTACACACCAATAATGAAGCAGCAGAAAGAGAATTCAAGGAATCAATCCCATTTAGAATTGCACCAAAAACTATAAGATACCTAAGAATAAATTTTAAAAAGAAGCAAAAGATCTGTACTCTGAAAAATATAGAATGCTTATGGAAAAAATTGTGATGACACAAAGAAATAGAAAAACATTCTATGCTCATGGGTTGGAAGAACAAATATTGTTAAAATGTCTATACTACCCAAAGTAATCTGTACATTTAATGGAATCCTTATCAAAATACCATCAACATTTTTCACAGAGCTAGAACAAATAATCCTAAAATTTGTGTAGAAACACGGAAGACCCTGACTCACCACAGCAACCTTGAAAAAGAAAGACAAAGCTGGAGACATCACAATTCCAGACTTCAAGCTATATTACAAAGCTGTAATCATGGGGAGAGTATGGTACTGGCACAAAAACAGACACACAGATCCACAGAACAGAATAGAAAATCCATAAATGAGGGTTCCTGAGTGGCTCACTTGGTTAAGCATCTGACTTAGATTTCAGCTCCGGTCATGATCTTACGGTTGTGAAATCAAGCCTTGTGTTCTGCTCCACATGTGGAGATTGCTTAAGATTCTCTCTCTGCCTCTCCCACACTCATCCTCTCTCTCTCAAAAGCAATAAGGAAAGGAAGGAAGGAAGGAAGGAAGGAAGGAAGGAAGGAAGGAAGGAAGGAAGGAAGGAAATGGACCCACAACTATATGGTCAGCTAATCTTCAACACAGCAGTAAAGAATATCTCATAAAAAAAGAAAAAAGTCCTTTCAATAAATGATGCTGGGCAAACTGGGCAGCAACATGCATAAGAATGAAATTGGACCACTTTTTTATACCATATCCAGAAATAAATTAAAAATGGATGGAAGACCTAAATGTGAGACAGGAAACCATCAAAACACTAGAGGCAGTAACCTCTGTAACCTCAGCCATAACAACTTCTTACTAGACATATCTCCCAAGGCAAGAGAAACAAAGACAAAAATGAACTATTGGGACACCATCGAGATCAAAAAGTGTTTGGAAAGCAAAGGAAGCAATCAACAAAACTAAAAGGCAATCTATGGAATGGGAGAAGACATTAGCAAATGGCATATCTGATAAAGAGTTCGAATCCATAATCTAAAGAATATGTCAAACTCAACTCTCAAAAAACAAATAATCCAGTTAAGAAAGGGAAGAAAACAGGCATTTTTCCAAAGAAGACATCCAGATGGATAACAGACACGGGAAAAGATGCTCAATATCACTCATCATCAGGGAAATGCAAGTCAAAATTACAATGAGATACCACCTCACACCTCTCAGAATGGCTAAAATTAACAGGACAGAAACAACAAATGTTATTGAGGATGTGGGACCCTCTTCCACTGTTGGTGGGAATACAAACTGGCGCAGCTCTCTGGAAAACAGTATGGAGCCTTCTCAAAAAGTTAAAAATAGAACTACCCTAAATTGCCCTACCCAATTGCGCTACTAGGTATTTACCCAAAGGATACAAAAGTACTTATTCAAATGGGCACATTCACCGCAATGTTTATACCAGCACTATCAACAAAAAGTAATACTACATTATATTTACATACTTACATAAAATGGGATATTACTCAGCCATCAAAAAGAATGAAGTTTTGCCATTTTCAATGACAAGGATGGAGCTAGAGTGTATTATGTTAAGCAAAATAAGTTAGACAAAGACAGATACCATATGATTTCAATCATACATGGAATTTAAGAAACCAAACAGATAACCATAAGGGAAGGGGGGAAAAAAAGAGAAGTAGGCAAACCATAAAAGAGACTCCTACCTACAGAAAACAGACTGAAAGATTCTAGAGGAGAGGCAGGTGGGGGGAATGGGCTAAATGGATTTTGGGTATTAAGGAGAACACTTGTTTGGATGAGCACTGTGTGTTATATGTAAGTTATGAATCACTAATTCTACTCCTGGAACTAATATTACATTATATGTTAATTAACTAGAAATTCAATTAAACAATTGAAACAAAAATGAAGTCATATCTTGTTTCTGAAAAAATATTTGTTTTCACATTGCAAATATATTCTTTATCTAATTCAAAAATAATGGTTAATATCCTATTAATTAAATTATACTTTTTTTCTTCTTTTTTTTTTTGTAAGTAGTTCGTTGTCAAGTTGGTTTCCAAGAACACCCAGTGCTCATCCCAACAAGTGTCCTTCTCCATGCCTATCACCCCCCTCCCCCCCCATCAGTTCTCAGTTTGTTCTCAGCATTCAAGAGTCTCTCACGGTTTGCCTCCCTCCCTCTCCCCCACAATTTCCCCCCTTCCTCTCCCCACGGTCCTCTGTTAAGTGCCTCCTAATTGTCCTATACGGGCAAACATATGGTAGCTGTCCTTCTCTGCCTGACTTATTTTGCTCAGCATAACACCCTCAAGGTCCATCCATGTTGCTACACATGGCCAGATTTCATTCTTTCTCATTGCCATGTAGTATTCCATGGTATAGATAAACCACATCTTCTTGATCCATTCGTCCGTTGATGGACACTTAGGCTCTTTCCATGTTTGGCTATTGTGGAGAGTGCTGCTATGAACATTGGGGTACATGTGCTCCTATGCATCATCACTTCTATATCCCTTGGGTAAATTCCTAGCAGTGCTATTGCTGGGTCATAGGGCAGTTCTATTGTTAATTTTTTGAGGAATCTCCACACTGTTTTCCAGAGGGACTGCATATACTTTTCTTCTTAACAATGAATGCCAGGAATTTCTGTATGTTTAGCAGAATAAAATATACCTCTTGATATTAAAGGATTTCATATGAATAATAACACACATCAAGGACTAGAAAAGTAAGATATTTAAATTATTATAATGTTTCAAATATTAGTAATTAGAAAAATTACTTTCTCAATATGTAAAAATGTATTATCTGTAATGTATAGTACATGCATTATATATTAAAGTATAATATATTCCTAAATTATTTATAATATAGAATATTATATATATTAATG
>NW_027527187.1:262621-384030 GCF_008692635.1 Crocuta crocuta
TGCTTTTTGTGATTATTATGGTTATATTAGTCTTTATATATCCATATATATATATTCATATATATATATTTGAATTATAGTCAGGTAATTATGAAATATTCCCATTGTTTGACAACAGAGACTCCCTATCTTTTCATTGTCAACACAGTGGACACAACTGAAGGAGTTTTTAACATTTATGATGATCATAAACACTAATATTAGAGGTCATAAATTTAGAATCTCCAAAAATGAAAAGTTTCATAAATCTCAGTATTTTTAGAGAGCAGTATAAACTCCAAAGTATCTTTAACATGTCCATAAGTCTGTATTTTTTATCCCCTTCACTTAAAATGAAAGTAAAGAGAAAACTATAAAGACCAAGAAAAAATTATTCTCTCTACAATAAGCATCATTATTTTTCCACTCAAAATAATTTTTCTAGTATATTTTGCATTGTCACACCTAAGATAAATTGATGTCTGAAAAACAGAATATTCAATAATTTTAAAATAAATGTAGTAAAATTTACCTCTGTGGAAAAAAAAAATATGAGTTTGCCCTTTTTGAAAGGAAATAAGACAAAGGCTTAATTTTTTTAATGTTTATTTATTATTGAGAGACAGAGAGAGACAGAGCATTAGCAGGGGAGGGACAGAGACAGAGGGAGACACAATCCAAAGCAAGCTCCAGGCTCTGAGCTGTCAGAAAAGAGCCTGATGCAGGGTGCAAACCCATAAACCCCAAGATCATGACCTGAGTGGAGGTCAGATGGTTAACCGACTGAGGCACTCAGCTGACTCAGTATAGGTTTAAAATTTAGATAGGAGATCTAAAAAATTTTTGAAGAAACTGTGGCATATTGATAGCTCTTTTGAATGCAAAGTTAAACACCATTAGAAAATCAATATTTGTTGATATAAAAATGTAACAAAGACAAATTTGTGATTCTAAATTCATATTACCCTAGTTCCTCACTCAGTTTCCATGGGCCCACTTCTTGTATTTAAATTCACACATACATGGAAAGAAGTCACTTCGTAGTAATCTTCACATTGTGCCATACTGAAGTACATAATATACCATAAAGAGGAATGATATGGCCATTGTTATAATAAAAATAAATGCTCCCATTAAAGACACAGTTAAAAATTATTTGAATATAGTTGACACACAGTGTTTAGTTTCAAGTTTACAACATAGCAATCAAGTTGGTTTATATATATAAACATATGCTATGTTCACCACAAAGGACATAATCTTTTATGTAAAGACAATAGATAATTCTCTAGATGTCACAAGATACGGTCTCTTCATAGGGATTGTTTTATATATATGCAGACTTTATGAATATATACTGCTCAGGCAGCAGAGGAACTTTATCCATTTGATCCATTATAAGTATGACTACCATACCAAGGACACCGAGGAGGAAGTAGGATATATGGAGAATCACTGGGTCTATAACAATGTGCTACTGAAGATCTGTGGCTAGACCCACTGCATTTTGCAGTAAGGTGCATCCACTGGTATCATGACTTTTTTTTCCCCCCTTCAGATGATTCTCTAGAGAAGAAAAGTAAAGAAAGAGAAAGAAGTGAACAACACAGGGAAGGAGAGATGGCAGTTCCATTGGGACAAATCTGAGAACATTTTACTGCCTGTCTCCAAGTCCAAGGGCATGCTTTTTAATGACTTTGCCCTAGGGAATGAGTGAGCAAAGTGTTCTGATGAGGATTTATCTGCAGGGTCTTGGAAAGGTCAGAACTACCTTGATGCTTCTGAGGACAGTCTTGAAAAGCTGGTTAGACTTGCAGTCAAATAATAATGAGACCAATCTTAGGTCTTCAAGTGCAAGACCAGGAAACAAGTGGCCATGTAAGTGAGTGAGTAAAATAGTGGGCATTTGATTTAGGAAGAACAACAAAAAAAATTCTTGCTGCTGAAAAACTTTTGGTGTCCCTGTACAGATTATTACATTATATTCTTGATGACATTTTTCAAACGTAATTTGTTCTGTATGTTTTCGATAAATTGAAGGGAGAGGAGTACACTGCCCATTTGAGTTTGAATAAATTATACTACTAGAACTACCTACCAATCTTATAGTTGACTTATAAATATAATCTAGAGTCTTCATGGTTGCATGCCAGACGACCTTGTAAAGACTCTAGGTTTCCCCTGCATCTTTGGAGTTTTTGCCAACCTGGAAAATGATATGCAGCATCTCTGTTGCAGTTTTATGCACATGACTTTTACCATGTATGAATGAGCATAAGCAGCTTTTCATATCTTTAAGGAACATCTTTATTTTTCTGTGAACTGTATTTTCATGATTTTTGCCCATTTGGTTTGTGGCATTTTTTTCTTCATCTTTCCCACTCTGCACATAAAGGAGGGTGTATTACTTTGTTAAAGTTACCATAACAAAATACCATACACTGAGTAACTCAAACAACAGAAATACTTTTTCTAACTGCTCTGCAGGCTACAAGTCCAAGGTCAGGTTTTGGGGTCTCTTTTCCTAGGTTTGTAGACCACCACCTTCCCCCTATGTCCTCGCATGGACTTTTTCCTGTCTATCCCCTGTGGGGATCCCTGCTATCTCTCTGTATGCCCTAATTTCCTCTTCTTATGTGGAAACAGTCAGATTGGAGTAGAGTCCACACTAATGGCCTCATTTCAACTTAATTACTCCCTTAAAGCCCTATCTCTAAATCTTCATCATCATCATCATCATCATATTCTGAAGTACTGGGCGTTAAGTCTTAACATATGAATTTAGGGTAGACATAATTTATCCTATAACACAGATTAATCCTTTATCTTGATAAAGTCATTTTCCAGTAACTATCTCTGATACCTGTGGCTCCTCACAAATGTGTCCTTCATGTTGTTTATCAGATATGTCTTTGTTTGTTAGATTTTTAATACAGCTCAATTCTATCAAGAATTTTTACTACAGCTTTTGCATTTAGAGTGATAAATTTTTTCTACTCCAATATTTTAAATGAATTTATCCACACTCAGTTTTGTTTTTATTCTAATTTTATTATTTACACTTAAATATTTTATTCTTTTGGTGTTTTCTTGGTGTATGTGATGACATACAGATCCAATATTTTTTTGGTGACAATGAGTTCTCACAATATAGTTACTTTAAGCCGATCTTCATCTCAGTGACCCAAATGCCAATTTAATAAAGTTTAAATTTCAATAGTTATTTTTTCTCTTTCTGGACATAGTAATCTGTTTGTCTGTCTACTCATGCACGAGTACCATAAGAAGTGAAATTTTCAAAAAATGTTTGTCTCACAACTAGGAACTGAGAAATTGAGAAAATAGCATGAGCCTTTCATGATGTCATCTTTGACTACATTGTCAATATTACTGTATGCCTTTGTTCCTGGTATTTCATATACTAGCAATGAGCAAATGTTTGCATTCCCCTGAATGTTGTGCCTTTTTACAACCTTGTGTATTTGCTTATGTTGTTTCCCATTCTGCCATTCTTGTACTAGCAAACTCCTCCTTTTTCATGGCTGAGGTGTTACCTCTGGAACATTTTCCACGTGAGTGGAATTTCCCCATGTAGTTTTTGCCCCCAGCCCCCTCACAAATAGTTTGCTATGAAGTATAGTATTTGTTCACATGTGGTCAGTCTTTTGCACAGGAATCATATATCATTTGTTCTTCCCTTGTGCCTAAACTACTGCCTATCTGTAGGGAGCAATCAGCATATATTTGTTCAATAAATGAACTAAATGCTTTGTGAAATAACATCTTTTCTAGATTTGTCAGTGTTAAATGGAAACATTAATGACTATCTTCAGGATCAAGAGTCTTACAGTAACAAGCAGTTTGAATCTTCTATTTTTGAGATCTATTCAAAATCTAAGGATTCTATAAATTTCATCCTTGTTCCTATCCGGCTTCATACATCACACTTTTGCCAGGTTGTGAGTCAAGTTACATCCAAGTGAGACCTTCCAGATGTGTGCAAAGGCTTTGCAAAGGTGGTCACTCACCGTGCTCTTCCTTTCTTGGCAAACAGAACTCTTTCTAGCTAGGAAGTTTCTTCTTGGCACTGAACAACACTGGCTTGGAGAATGGGTTTACGCAGACAAAATGAGGTTGTCTTCCTTCTCTTCTTGTGCATTTATTCTCAGGTTTTTTTTTTTTTCCCATGGTGCTGCTACAACTCCAAAGTAGACTCCAGAGGTCTCCTCGCACTGTTTTTGTTTATGGATAGCTGTCCAATCATTTATCTTTGTAGAGAGATGGGGAAACTGGATTCTCTTACAATGCTATTTTTTCCATGATCTCAATTTCAGATTTTTCTAAAATATACCAATCTTATATGTATATTTCAAGGTAAATTACAGAAAATTATTTTGCTCTCCCCTGCTATACAAAATTTTAATACATATATTTGTTCATAAAGTATTTGTGAATATTTCTAATTTAAATATTTTATTGCAACAACAGCTATTGTTAAACACAAAATATGACATCTAGGAAGATGTCACGTGTTTAAATATTTTAATCGACATCTTTAGAGGCATAATTGTAACTTTGTATTTATCAGTTCATTTTTTCCAATATAAATACATAGTGTAATTGTTAGCTTTAAAGTATATTTCAGTAGCTGGCTCCATAGCTCAAGAGTTAGAGCACTGGTCTTATAAAGTATATTTCATAAGAATTATAATTTTAATCTTTATTGCAATATTTTTAATTATTTTTGAGAGAGACAGAGAGAGAAAGAGCATGGTCAGGGGAGGGCCAAAAAGAGAGGGACCCAGAGGACCTGAAGCTTGTCTGCGCTGACATCATCAAGCCTGATGCTGGGCTCGAACTCACAAACTGTCAGATCATGACTTGAGCCAAAGTCGGATGCTCAAAAGACTGAGACACCCAGGGGCTTGCCAATCTTTATTTCAATTCAATAAATTATTTGATTATAAGATATTTCTCAACATGATGATGACTTTTATTTACCTTAATAATTTAATTAGAAATTTTTCAGATATAACTATAAAATTGACATATTAAAATATGCAGAAAGATGGAAAAATAAGGTTTAATTTCATGGTTTATGTGTTGACTTTGATTTAGAAATGTACCTAATGATCATATATATATTTGATATAAGCAAATTTTATATTTTTGATTTGATATTTAATAAGAGTGATATAAGTGAATTTTACATTTTTCTATGCTACAGTGAATTAAAAATAAAGGATATATCTTCATAGATATTAATCATGTGGATGACTACATCTATGACCAGGAAATTTTAAAGAAATTTTACTCTAGGGGAAATAAAATCATACTAATTGATATGAAGAAATTTAGTAATGCTAAAGAAAAATAATCCATCTTCCTCTCAAAAACATTCATTAATAATTATAATACATTTTGTTTGAAAGTTTTTTATCCCGACAAATTAAGTTTTAAGAGTAGTTATTTATCAATCAATTAGAATTTTAAAGCATGTGGAATTATGCACTTTGTTCTAGATACAATTATGCAGGTTTAGAAATAAACAACAATGCCAAGAAACTGATGTGGGAGATTAAAGAGAATTAACAAGCAAGACCTATTTCCATTGCACAAAAAGAAAAACTAGGAAACTAATCGACTTTTTCACTGTTGAATAGAAAGCGTGTCACATTTTCTGAAGCTCTTTGCTACATTTGGTACAGTAATCTCCATCAAGGGGCAAATTGGCTTTCCTTTTACAGACCATTACCAACCACAATTCAGCCAATGGGACTTGAGAGAAAATACTTCTAGAATAGTTTCTGAATTCTGACTTTGATTTGTGCCGACATTAGAAAAGATCTGAACAAAAGTTACCAGATAAATATTGTTTCCTTATCTATGCTTCATATTTACTTATGCTAGTAATTAAGGAAAAAATTTAAGTAAATGAAATCATTACTTTTGGAAAAAATATTTATTTGTAAAGAAATGAAGGTGTACTTCATTTCTTGAAGCATTTTTCCCCCAGGCAAAAATAATCTCAAAATAGAATTAAAAAAACATGATTATCGGGAAAATAATTTCTAGAATTAAGATTCATTTGTAGATGAACTGCCCTTAGAATATAAAAAATCAGTGTAATTTTGAAATAAAAGCTTTTAGTAAATTTTACTTGCAGAAAAAAACAGCAACATGAATGCAAAACTACATTAGGATCATTCAGTATTTATAATAAATTATCCAGATGTTTTGATATTCATTTATTTATATAAAATATCAATTTATTTGTCAATGACTCCTGAATTTATGTTTCTAGCCTTGATATTTCCATTGTGCATTAAGCTCCTATATCAAACTACCTCCTTCATAACACAGCATGGATGTCTACAGACAGGATTTAACATGACTATGGTGGTAGCCTTGATCTCCCTAATATATTCATACTCACATATCCATTTTCAGTCCCATAGTCTTTTTTTTTTTTTTAATCTGCTTGCTAACGTTGAAAGCTTAGGACTCATTTCTTGTCCTTTTCTACAATGGCCAAATCAAATTAATTCTCTGAATATCCCAAAGTCATTAACCCCTTTGAAACTCCACTATAAACCCACACCAAGCTACTATTATTTATCTGAATCGTTATAATTGTCACAAGGATTTCCTTATTCCAAATTCTTTTCTCCAAATAATAAGTCTATTTTTATCCAATTGGAGTGATTAAAAAGTAAAAATTTTCGATGACAGTCCAAAGATGAAAACATCACTCTCTTCTTACTGTTTTTTAGGGAAAAAAATCATACTCGTACTGCCTATTGCTCTTAACTTGCCTCTATCCCTCAGTCACTAAGTTGCAGTCAGATGGCTTTTTTTTTTTTTTTGCCAATACAGCAAAATTGTTCTTATATTTGATCATGCATGCATGCTTTGACTCTGCCCAAATCTAGGTGACTACAGCTGCTCACAGTTCAAGTGTCATTTTCTCAGTGAAGCCCTTATGGATCATTCAATCTAAGCCAACCTTTCCTGCCAGTCACAGACATCAGTCATACTTTATTTCCTTCATAGCATGTTTCAACGTCTGAAATGATCTTGTTTATGCATATTTTTAATTGACCTGTATGTGTCTACTCATAAAAAACAGGCTTAAAAGATTAGTTTGACACATACCAAGTGTGGAAACATTAAAAGGCACTCCTTATTTTTCAAATAAATTAATAAATGTTTAGTGAGTACTTGCTAAGCATTTATATTATGTTGGATTTATAAAGCTACAGAAGTAGAGGACTTTGCTTAAAATTTACTTAAAATCAAATGGATAGGGGCACATGGGTGGCTCAGTTGGTTAACTGTCCAACTTCGGCTCAGTTCATGATCTCGTGGTCCATGAGTTCAAGCCCTGCCTAGGGGTCTGTGCTGACAGCTCTGGGCCTGGAACCTGAAGCCTGCTTTGAATTCTGTGTCTCCCTCTCTCCGTCCTTTCCCTGCACACACTCTGTCTCTATCTCTCTCTCGCAAAAATTAACAATAAAAACAAAATAAAAAAAAAAGTTAAAATCAAGTTGATAAATAACAGTAAAGTTAAACGAACAAAGAAGTGGAAACCATTATATAATATGAGATATAAATAATTTATCAATCCAGATATGGTTTGATTCTAGGGATGAAGTATTAAAAACTGGACTCAACCAATAGCCAAAAGGGAGAGATTAGAATGCTTATATACATATATATGTATATATAAGTTTTTTTAAGTTTACTTATTTTTTGAGAGAGAGAGAGAGAGAGAGAGAGACCACTCAANGGTAGGGGGAGAGGGGGAGGGGGAGGGAGAGAGAAAGAATCCCAAGCAGGTTCTGCACTGTCAGCGCAGAGGCCAATGTGGGGCTTGAAGCCACCAACTGAGAGATCATTGCCTGAACTGAAGTCAGACGCTTAACTGACTGAGTCACCCAGGTGCCCCTAGAATGCTCTTAATAAGAAAGTTATTGGGGCGCCTGGGTGGCTTGGTCGGTTAAGCGTCCGACTTTCACTTAGGTCANTAAAAAAAAGAAAGTTATGCAAACTCCAAACTTCTCAAATTCTGTACATCAAATATGAATAGCTTTTTACATATCAATCACAATCAATCACCTCAATAAAGCGATTTATAAAACAAAGTTATGCAGTTGAGAATTTATACAAAATAAAGAGAATTTTTAAGGGAAAAAATAGGAACTTGGAAACTAATTAAATGATTTTCACAGAGACAGAGATGATGAGTGAAAAAATAAGCCCATTTTAGGGTGACAGGTAAATGGTGGTTTCATAGATAAACACAAAAACTGAGAAGGAATTATCCATGGATAATCCTTAAACCTAATTTTAGCAGTTGTATCAACTAACTCTTATCAAGCTTCTGAAAGAAAAACCATTGAAAATATTTGAATTTCACATAACTTCTCCCTTGCCAAGTATTTCTGGAGTGATAATAATCAGTGAAAAAATATTGTATGGGAAAGACACATAATCCAAGTTTTCTTCTCTTTAGCCAGACACCTTCCTGCAAGTGAGTAGTCTACAAGGTCAGTTAGTTATGGTGACTTATCATTGTCTAGATGCAGAAGTTTTAAAGACAGGTTTAAAGCTTTTGTAAATGTCACTTGCCTGGTGTAGAAATTAAAAAAAAAACAAAGTAAGAGATTGTGAGATTGAAAACCCTTATTGTTCTTTCAAAGTTTTACTTTGACAAAATATTTGGTACAGAAAGGTTACAAGAATAATACAAAGAATTCCAACTTCCACATCACTCAGCTTCCCCAAATGTCAAACCTTTTACTACTTTTGCTTTATCATTCTCTCTCTGCATATTTTTATAGTATTTTATAGTATTTTATAGTACTGTAGGAAACAGTACTTCACTTTATCCTTAAATACTTCAGTGTGTATGTCCTAAACAAAAATATTTTCTTACATAAGCACAGGAAAGTCATACAAATACTATTGTCTATAGCATTAATTCAGATTTCCATTTTGTCAGTAATATTACAGTAAAAGAAAATAATGGATCACACTGCTTCTCAACAATCTCCTTTAATAAGGAGAAATTTCTCAGTTTTCTGTTTACTTTTAGGGCACTGATAATTTCAAAGAGTACACTGAAATTATTTTGTACAATGTTGATCAATGTGGATTTGTCTCATGTTTCCCCATAATTTAAATTATGTTATGCATTTAATAGCAGGAATGTCACAGAAACGATGCTTTGTTCTTCTCAGTGAATTATATCAGAAGGCACTTCATGTCAACTTCTTCCCATTGATATAAGTAATTGATATAAGTAATTGATATATATGTAAATAATCCATAACTCATCAAACTATTTCCCAATAATTTTATCAAGTGTTAGCCCTTGCATAAATCAATTATTATGGTTGTTGCCAGACAGTCAGTTTAAAATGTCACAATATCTTCTAAATTTATACAGTAAGTTTATTGTGCAAGAAAGAGCATTACTTTCTCTTCAACTTGTTTGTATCAAATGTGTATTCCATTAATTCTTATTTTATTCAGTGGGTTTTAATATGTTCTATGTAGCATGGGTTGTAGCTGAAAATAAACTTCTGTAGCTTAAGCCACTCAATCTATGGTATGGTACTTTGTTTTGGAAGCTTGTGCTAATTACTATAATTTCTGTAGGTACACCAATAGAAATTGGGACCATTTTTTAAAATCTTGATACTGGTGCTTGCAGATTTTTAGATGACCTACATAGTGGAATACTTGCTGGTTGACTAATGGCAAGCATGACATCGGTTTTTTTCATATTTCATACTTGTTTCAATTTCTTCTAAAATATATAAATATTCTTAGAAGTTGACATAATATGCTTTTTTAGCTTCTCTGTGATATTTAGCTGAATTTACAGGTTTTTTTTTTTCACTCAGAAAAGAGCAAGGTCTATGTCACTCCTCACCTTGTACATGATTTATCCTCCTTTAGGAAGCAGATTAAGTGAATCTTTTCCTACCAAACCAAACCAGGACTATTCCTATTCTCATAGAAAAACTAAAAGTCATATTGTTTCAATTATTTGCTCAAAGTGAGAAAGTTAAGAGAAGAAAGTAGATTGAATCAGAGTATTACTTGACATTAAGCTCCACGTATATCTTGTATACCACACTGTCTTTCAAAGAATGCTGTTATTTGGAGAAAAATTTTATCTTCTCTTCAACTTTATTTTTACCCAAGACAAATTTATTAAAAGAATAACCATTTTTTCCTCATTTAAAGAAATCCAAGGAAACTATAAGAAAGGTATATAAATATAATAAACTATTTTCAGATATTTTTATTTTGTGGTTTTCTTATCTGTTACTCTATTATTTGTTTTATATATTGTTTTATGTTTTGCCTAATATAACTGTGACACTGAATTCTCATTAGGAATGCAATGTCAAATATACTTTATAATTGTGAGATATTTAGCTTTCTTTAATATATAGAAGAGTGACCCTCACATTCATTGTGGTTTTGTTGTAGAAATACATTTCATATATCTTTATTCTAAAATGCTCTCCTTTCCAGTAGTATTGTATAAATCAGAATGTTAAGCACAGCCTTAATTTCAAAAAAGTCAAGGATGATGTAATTATTTGTATATATAATATGTATATATATAATGTATATTTTAAAATATATAAAATGAAGTATAACATATATACAAATATATAAAACATATATACATATACAAAATAGATATAATTACATTAATTTTATTTAAAAAAAAGGCTGATAACTATCATATTCACAAAGCATTTATCATATACTAAAGGATTTTGTTGCAGATTCCATTACTTTTTCATATCATAGTGAGTCTCCTACTTCCATAATTAATAGAATCTTGATGTTGCTTAAATATCTAACAGAAGTGTATGCATAGGGAAAACCAATCATAGTTGCGGTTCTTCTAATCAAAAGTTGCTGCCAAAAAAAAGCAAGTTAAAACTTGAGCTAGCGGAGATTATCTTGTGATCACAAGTATACAAACTTGAGGTTAAAAGCCAAGACACAGGAAATGGCAGAGCAGAAAATGGAAAGCATTAAGGTCTTGATGTTACACTATGGCTNGTTGCAGATTCCATTACTTTTTCATATCATAGTGAGTCTCCTACTTCCATAATTAATAGAATCTTGATGTTGCTTAAATATCTAACAGAAGTGTATGCATAGGGAAAACCAATCATAGTTGCGGTTCTTCTAATCAAAAGTTGCTGCCAAGGTAGCAAGTTAAAACTTGAGCTAGTGGAGATTATCTTGTGATCACAAGTATACAAACTTGAGGTTAAAAGCCAAGACACAGGAAATGGCAGAGCAGAAAATGGAAAGCATTAAGGTCTTGATGTTACACTATGGCTGGAATAATTACACCTAAAACAGCATACCTTCAGACTTCCTGCTATATAAGGTAATATACTTCTATTGATTTAGCTGCTTGTGCAATGTTTCATATTTTCTCTGATAAATCAAATGAAATGATATCCACAAGCACAAAATTAAATGCATAGGCTTTCCAGAAAAATAACATAAATAATGTAAATATATTAATGAAATGCTGGCTGATTACTGATCCAAAATATAGAACTAAAAGATTTATCAAAAGAATGCAGTCTATGAACTAAACAAATAACCTAAAAGAATTCTAAAGAATAGGATAAAAAGATTATTTAACTATTAAAATTTAAATGTAAATTTGAATACAAAGACTAAAATATGATATGTCATCAAAGTAGAATAAAAAGTAGAAATGTCATTTTCAGATTATGGTCAGCCATGCAAGAAACATCTTAGCACAAAACACCTAGATACTGGATACATTTCAATAACTGTAATTTTAATCACATGGCAGAGCCCGCAATAAGAAAAGAAAAGAAAAAAAGAAAAAATAATTAAAAGGAAATCTAGGGTGTTCAATACAGAGGCAACAGGAATCTAGAATGCTAAGAAAACAAAATGTTGAAACATACAAAAGAAAACAAAGACAAGACTCTCGCTTGACATTTGTCACACAGAAAAATAGAGACATGTTTTTGCATCTGTGATGAAGACTAAAGACAGGTTTTGTGCCTTTCCTAGATCTGAGACTGGAGCTGAGAATATCACATGAAGCACCAGGCAAAGGAACAGATTATATACAATTTCCATGACCTCAGCCGTGGCTCTTGGCAGGTAAAAACATCTTCCATGACAAATAGACACAGCCTGAAAAGGACATATTACTCATATAGTCTGGAATATTCAAAGCTCAAAAGTTAAATTGAAGCAGTTGCCAGTAGAAAACTCCCCAGCTTTAGCAAAAACAAGTACTCTTTGGAGAAAAGCAACTCAACAAGTTCCATTAGTGTTCTCCTAAATTTATAGAATAGCCACATAGCACAGAATCAAAATTCAAGAAAATTTCTCTGAGATGAGTAATTATCTAATGTATAACATGGTGACTACAACTGATGGCACTATTATATTTTTGAAATTAATAAAAGGAAAAGTTATGTGATCTACACAAAAAAAGAGGAGATATGTGAGATGACAGATGTATTAATAATCCTTCTGCAATGTATATCAAATCATCACATTGTACATTTAACATATACTGAAATTTTATCTGTCGATTATACCTCAACAAAGCTGATGAAAAAAAAAAATAAAAGGACAATTTGCCAGAAAGGAAAAAAAAAAAGAAAATTTCCTTGAACAGACTGCTGGTAGTGATAGTCAAAAGAATTTAAAATACAGTGACTTGGAATCCACATTGGCCTTCTGAAATACAGATGTAAAAATCAGTTTTTAAAATATTAAATTGAATTCAAAACATAAAAAGAAAAGACTACTACATCAGACCATGCAGGTGTGATAAAGGAACATAGACTTTGAAAGGAAGATACATGTATGTATATGTATTATACTGAAGATACAGAACAAGTAATTAGTAAATGGAGACTAGAAGTTAGAACAGAAAATGTTTTGTATAATGTAAATAAAAAGAGACTATGACTCATAGATTTCAAAAAGGAGAATAGAATAAAAATTCCTACTAAGACTAAATTAATTTCCAAGAGTAAAAGAAACATAGAAAAAAGGAGAAGACAAATTTGAACATACAATCATTGGAATTTGTCCAGAATTGATGTATCATGTGATTCAGTCACATTCCAACTGAAAGAAAACAAGTACGAAACAAAAATAAAGAAAAATATACCCAGTCACATCACAGTGAAACTATAGAATAAAAATGAAAAAGATAAACAAGAAAGTAACTAGAGAGAAAGGGAAGACTGCCTACAACAATATACAATTAGACTAATTAATAGCAGTGGATAGTCTAATATAACCACAAAGAGAGTGAATTACCTTCAAAGTGGTGACAGTAAATAATGGGTTAATGTAAGTCATCAATCTAAAATGGAACAAAATCAAGGCATTTTCATACAAACAAAATCTGAGAGTTCACTGAATCTTCAAATAGATTCATTTCAAGAATAAACATTATTCTATAAGAAAGGATTATGATATAGCTGTTTGAAGGTGAACAAATAAGGTAGTATAAGTATGCATGAACATAAACGACTGTTTGATCATAGAACAATAATTATATTGCTGATTCAGTGGTGTATTGCTGCACAAGATCACCCCAAAACTTAAAGACTTAAATAAAGTAACAAATTTTTATTTTAATTATTCTGCCATTGGAACTGGACACAGATCTGTTCCCTGTGCTGTCTGATAGGGATGAAATGTTCAAAACGGCTTCTTCCTTCATGCTTGAAGCCTCACCGGAGAATCTGAGAGAGCTGGAGCATCTGGGTGCTAACAGAACACCTTAAAAAATTATTTTCCCATGTGGATACTACAACAGAGTTGTTGGACATCTACACATAGTGGCTTACAGATCCAAAAGAGGATGTGGAGGGCAAGTCTCAGTGTACAAGTAATTATCAAACCTCTGTACCATTCTTGTTGATGCCGCATAGTTTAATCTACATCACGTGCCTAAGCTGAACTGATGTGAGAGTAGACTACCTAAGCATGTGTATACCAAAATATATTGTTTATGAGGGACACTAATGTAAGAGTCTGTCACTATTACCTAGTTGCAGGGTTAAAAATATAATTAGATTTATGACAATAATAATAAAAAATAACAGATAGTATGTGAAAATTAATACTTAAACTATTTTATTTCATACATATATACAGTTTCAAGAATTTCTAAGAGATCATTTTACATAGTGTCTCACCTGAGAGTATGCAATAAATAGACTCTTAACTTCTGGCCTAATCATTAATTGATGTAACTAATAATTTAACAGTAATAGTAATAATTAAATAAATATATAATAAATCAATAACAATTTAATAAGTGAAATGAACAATAGTAAGTGATTATGTAATAATACAATTAGTAAAACTGTATTCAGTTTAGAATTATATACCATGGATAAGAATATCAGTTTTTACCATATCATTTAAAAGCAACATTTAATTATAATATACATAACCTTTCTTAAACTCAATCTTTGTAGAGTGGAAAACACATATATTATGTAAAAATACTATTGCATGAATTATAATTGAGGTATTCAGATGTTTAGACTTTCTAATAACTTTCTTCATGCAATCTGGAGGATATATAGCTTAGACAGAGAGAAGGAAGATGAGGAGGAATAGGAGTAAGAGAAAAAGAAAACAAAATTGTTTCTAAGATCAACACATATCAATACATTGATATTTTTCCACTTTTTCTTATGTTTTTATATACCTCCACTATCATGTATTGAATGGACATACACACAATTAAATATACCTTACGTTTAACCTACATTTGCTCTTAAAGTAAAATTAGCATCTATCTTGACAATCACATAATGCAGATGAAAAATTGTAAAAGAAAATTGTTACATTTAGATTTTTTTAACCAACTTCATCCTGCTCCAAACTCATGAGAAGACACACACTAGAAAAGAGTAAGATACATAGTTTTGAGCTATGTACTCTTACTGTGGTCTGACTTCATGTTCTTAGACACTTAGGGCTATCCATATTAAAAAAAAAAAAGATCCTTTAAATTCATTCACTAATTTACTCAATGTTATTTAGAGCTTAGATTATTGCAATATGGAGCTTCAATATTGGTAAACAACTTCAAAAGATGTACATTTATAAAAGTAGTAAACAGGAGAACATACTGTTTATAAAATTTTATGGACATATGCTGTAATTTGTTTCTTGTTAGTGCCTTTTTTTCTCATTCCTCTGTATTTGGTCTAAGATACAAACAAACAAACAAACCTCAAAATAACAACTTAAGTCACAATATCTAAAATGTATTTTTGAAAGAACATGATAGAACCAGGTGGCAAGTAGGTTTTGGAATATTTTCCTCTATCATATGAACAATTAATACATTTTGGAAGTAGCTACCATCTTTTAGAACACAAAATGTATGCCACTAATGATTTCACTCTACAAATGAAAACCATATGCAAAGAGAGAAAAAAACAGATGAACCCATAATAATATGGCAATAATGACTGCATGAATGATCATTAGGTCTCAGCACTATTATTGTTTCATGTTATATATTATTTAGAATTTCCAACAATGCTATGAATTAGGTATTCTTTTTCTCTCAGTTTTAGAAATGAGGAAACAAGGACCTAGAAAGGTTGAATCACTTTCTCCAGTTAATTGAACTATTTATTAGGGGACTGTCAATAGGGTTTGTGGTAATATACCAAGTAACAAGTGCCATGACTCTGGTTATTAAGTGCATTTATAAAAAGAGTCCCACCAGTGGCTAATGTGGAGGAAGTAAGCTATAGTTGACAGGATTGAGGACTAACTGAAATATAAGAAGGGGAAAGGTCTCTGGTAAGGGATTATAACTCATGTCTCATGTGAACTAGAATAATGCCCAAGAGAGCTATAAAAGTGCATGCTGCACCCAACATGATGGATTAGGGGAGGCATCTATGTGTGGTGGGGTATTTAGAAAAAGATTATCAGTGGGCATCACAACAAATAGAAAACATTAAATACATGTCTTTTGGTCACTAGACTACTTTCTTTTTTTTTAATGTTTATTATTTTGAGAGAGAGAATGAAAGCACGTGTGCATGAATGGGGGGAGGGTGCAGAAAGAGAGAGAGAGAGAGAGAGAGAGAAAGAATCCAAAGTAGGTTCCACACTATCAGAGCAGAGATCCATCTCACATGAACCATGAGATCATGACCTGAGTCAAAGGTGAGTCGGACACTTAACCAACTGAGTGACCTAGATGCCCTGCACTAGACCAACTTCTAAACAGATTAAGCAGTAGATAATTTCAAGGGGTGCCCAGGTGGTTCAGTCAGTTAAGTGTCTGACTTTGGCTCAAGGCCATGATCTTGCAGGTTCATGGGTTTGAGTCTTGCATGGGGATCTGTGCTGACAGCTCAGAGCCTGGAGCCTGCTTGGGATTCTGTGTCTCCCTCTCTCTGTGCCCCTCCCCTGCTTGCACTCTGTCTCTCTCTGTATCTCAAAAATAAATGTTAAAAAAATTTTTTTTAAAAGATGGCTTTGAGAAGCAGATGAGGTTGACTAGCGGAAAGAAGTACTGAGTACATCCAGGTAAGTTGAAAAATAAAACTAATAATGTTCTTATGTGTACTGAAATGTGGTGAAAAAAAGTAAATATTCTCAAAACAAAGCTCTATTAATCCCCTATTTTGAAATGTGCCTCACATTTCAAACTATGTGAAAACACCCAAAATATGAATAGCAGCTATCCAATGTTTTTAGTTTCAAAAGTAGATGAACTTTATAAAGATGCTGAAGGAATTTTGCAATATTGTAATCAATTATAAACTATAAGTAATGACAAAAATGTAGTGGTAAACAGAGTTCTTGAAGCAAAGATTAAGTAAGCAAACTATATATACACACAACAAATATTCAGAATACCCAAGGACTATTGAGTTAACATTATAGTATACACTGTTATAAGAAAGTACAATGGGTGAAATGACAAATGAATTAAATCTGACTTACAAAAGATTTTTTAAATAATTTTTAGTTTATTTATTTTATCTTTATTTAATTTTTTTTAACATTTATTTATTTATTTATTTTGAGAGAAAGAGAGAAGAGGAGGAGAATCCCAAGTAGTTTCCACACCATCAGCATGGAGCCCCGCGTGGGGCTGGAACACATAAACCATGAAATCATGACCTGAGCTGAAACCAAGAGTTGGACACATAACCAACAAAGTCACCCAGGGACCCCAAGACTTTTTACACAATCATCTCCTTTTGATCTAACCAGGACGGGTATCAGGACTTTGATGTTACACAGTTAGATTTTCCTGGTTAACAATGGTTTTTGTTTGAAGGATGTCTTTACGTAATGACATTTGGATACTTTGGGCCAATCTTTTCCCCCTCAGAACATCCAGAAAATCCAAAAAAAATATATGTTAAAGCAATTTAATTGATGATAAATCCAAGTAGTAGTGATCAAAGAAAGTTCCAAAGAATAAAAATTTAGAGAAATTAAGCTATTATTTGTGGTTGTCTTCCACTTAATGGATTTGGCCATCCATTAAGAGAAAATAGTGAATTTGAGGAGAACTTCTGTCAGGCTCATTAGGTAAAAATGAAGAAATGGAGTGTTGGAAATTTTGGCCAAACTGGGAATTTTATATCTACCAAATATATCTACCAAATATATCCTCAAAGATACATTTGAAATAAAGGCATTTTTGGGAAAAAAAAAAAAAAAAAAACAAATACCTGAAAGATTTTGTCACATGCAGGACTGAACTAAAGAAAACACTAAAGTATATTTTTGAGACAAAAGATGGTGATCTGAGATGGAAGCTTGTAGATATGGCAAGAAGAAATGAAAAGAATAAAATTAAGATGAAAATGTGAGGGAAAATATATAAATATTAACAACATAAAAATAGTAACACTTTATTTGGTTTAACATGATTGAAATTCACAAAAAAGTATCTTAGGAGGGAGAATTCATATTATGTATTCTAAAGACATGAATTGAATATGAGGGTACGGCAAGCTTGAATTAATATTATTGATATACTGGGAATGCACAGGTATAATTTCAATGGTCAGCAGTAAAAGAATGTTAAATTATAACTACAAAGTGAACAGTATAGAAAAAAATGAATAAATAAAAGGGAAAACTAGTCAATTCAAAAGGAAGCAAAGGAGATATACTTGTTTTCTATTGCTATATAATGTTATCATAAACTTAGCAATTTAAAACAACACAATGTTATTATCCAAGTTTTCACAGTTCACACCCATGTTTTAGCTGGGTCCTCTTAGAGTCTCACAAAGCTGAAATCAAGCTGTTGGCCAGATGCATATTCATCTGGAGACTCATTCTAGAAAATAATATATATATATTTTTTAAATATTTTTTATTTATTTCTAGGAGAGAGAGAGACAGCGTGAGCAGGGGAGGGTCAGAGAGAGAGGGAGTCACAGACTGAAACAGGCTCCAGGCTCTGAGCCGGCAGTCAGCACAGAGCCCGACATGGGGCTCGAACCCACGAACCACGAGATCATGACCTAAGCGAAAGTTGGACGCTTAACCGACTAAGCCACCCAGGCGCCCTGAAAATGATATATTTCTATCTTCCATCAGGTTGTTGCAAAATTAATTTCATTTGGCCACAGGACTAACGTTCCAGTTTTCTTACTACCACTTGGTTGGGGATCACTCACTTCTAAAACCATTCCTAGATCCTTGTCCTGGGGCTCTTTCTATCACATGACAATCTTCTTCATTCAGGCCAGCAGAAGAACATCTCCGGAATGCATCACCTTATTTTAAATCTTGTCTAATTGGGGTAGGGTCCACCCAAGACAATTTCTCTTTTGGCTAACTCAAAATCAACTCGATACTGATCTCATCATGGAGTGATACCTCATCATATTCACTAGTCTGCCCCACACTAAAGAGAGGATTATATAGGGTACATACGTTAAGGAGTGAGAATCTTGTGGACCATCAGAATTCTGCCTAGAGAGAATCAGCAACAGAACAAAGACAATAAGGAAGCAAAAGTAAGATGGTAGATTAAAATCCAAATTGTATCAGAAGTTTTTCAGATTAAGTTGTCAAATGTTACAACTAAAAAACAAAAATCTAATTGCATGTTGCTCATAAGTAGATACATAAAATCTCTGAATGAAAAAAATATGTATTTTGCAAAATGTAAACAAGGGAAAGCTGTTTGTAGCTCTGATCTCTGAAAAAATGTATACATTATAAAATAAAATGCATGCTTGGGGGAAATGTCAGATATGTAATGATATAGTTGCAATTCATTAGAAATATAACAGTTCTAAATTAGTGTGTACCTAATAACATAACCTCTAATGTATATAACAAAGTACTTGAAAGGTCTTCAAGGACAAAATGACAAATATGCCATCATTGTGAAAGATTTTTAACACTTCTCTCAATAACTGGTGGATCACACAGAGTAAAAAGAAGACACAAAAAATGTATATGATTAGGAAATACAATTAGGTATTTGACCTAATTAATATATACTAAATACTTAAAGTTGTAGAATATAGTCTTTTAAAGCACACATTAAAGAATTACAAAAACTGAACATATCATATGCCATAAAGTAGGTTTCAAAAAATTTCAAAACATTAAAGTCATAGAGCATGTTTTATATCAACATAGTATTATTTAGCAAGAAATTATCATAAAAAGATAAATGAAAAAATAACATGACAGACAAATAAGAAAATTATAATAAAATTATAAAATGTCTTGAATTGCATGATAACGAAATTAATGTTATCAAAACAACTGGCCATCTTTAGAGGTGGAATTTTAGCCCTAACTGCTTGCATTAGAAAAGACTAAATGATGGAATTCAATGAACTACTATCATTTCAAGATAGTAGTAAAAAAAAATGAAAACAATCAAATGATGTAGTAAAAATAATAAAAAGCAGAAATTATTAAAATGAAAACATCAGAAAAGATTCAAGCACACCAAAATTTAATGCATTGAGAATAACAATTAATTGATAAATCACTGTCAAGAAGGCCTTTTTAAAAATGAGAGAGAGAACATAAATAACCAGTACCAAGGGGGGAAAATACTTTTTTTGAGTGGATATGGTATAAAGTATTTGAAGATGATACCAGAAGGTCTGGGTAGAGCCAGATAATTAAGGTTCCTTCAGGCTGAGTTAAGAAATTTGGAATCCGAGGGATATAGATGAAAGAACATTCAGGAACCTAACTGAACTGACACTAGGGATGGTGAAAAGAGACAAGTTCAGAACTGTTAAAAACATACATATATTAGAGCCTAATAGTGAGTTGGAGAGAAGTAAAGAGTAATTCAAAAGCTTCAAATCTTATTTATGGGATGGTTAGTAGCTCATTAATTAAAAAGATTATTTGGAATGAGGGGAGATAGACAGAAGTAAATAGGAAATAGGCAGGGGGGAGTCCATTTTAGAATACATAGAACTGAAGGTGCCTGTGGCCATTCATGTGGAGAGATCACAGAAGCAGCTAAAAATGTGGTTTTTGAGCTCAGGAAATAATGTGCTCCTGAACACTGTCAAGTTAGCTATCTGAATAACAATTTCTGACTTTCTCTTGAGAGAGATTAAATAGCAAGATTCTGTACAGCAAGTTTGAATAGTAAAGAATCCTTTATTATCTGAGTCTATTTGGTTCCAGAGTATCAAACAGCAGGTAGGAAGAGTACAAAATATGATAGTTACTAAGGGAGTAAGTAAAATCACCCGGTAATCATGTGTGGGGTAATAAAATAATAAGGTTGAAGAAAAAAATATAGGGATTACTGAACTTAATGTGACAAGCAACAGAAGAGGAGACTTTAAAAGAAAATGAGAATAAACTCTCTGAGGATTAGAGTGTGGGGATGGTAGCAAAGAGAAAAGAATAGAATGATCTAATACATCAAGTTAACTGCCCATGTGTGAGAGGATAAGCCCAGGAACCACAGTAGACTTGGCAATGACAGATTTTGGACAATTTTAAAAGGTAATATAAAGAGTGAATGATATGTGAGAGAAAAAAAATGGGGAGGAGTCAAGAATTAATCCAGGGCTTTTGGTTTGCATGATCACTGGACAGTACTGTCACCAACTAAGGGAAAAACATATAGATGATTAACGTTTGTTAGAGGGAATATGATGTGTTTTGCATAGGGTATGTATTTGGTTTGAAAGGCCAGGCATTTAAAATATCGTGTTTTGGATATTTAATACTGAAATCTGGGAGATTTGGGAGAGTAGTCTGGGCTGGACGCTGTTGAGTGTCACTGTCTTAGTCAGATTTTGCTAGAGTATTTGTTTCTTAGGGTTGCAATGACAAGGAACACAAACTAGATAGTTATTTTATTTTACTTTTTACCAACTTCTTTTTTAAGTTTCTTTTTTTTTTTAAATTTTAATTCCAGCATAGTTAAAACAGTGTTATATTACTTTCAGGTGTACAATATAGTGATTCAAAAATTCTGTACATTCCTGAGTGGTCATCAAGTTAAGTGGATTCTTAGTCCCCTTCACCTGTTTCACCGTTCCCTCCACCCACCTTCCCTCTCATAACCATCAATTAGTTCTGTATAGTTAAGGGTCTTTTTCTTGTTTTTTTTCAAAGTCTATTTATTTATTTGAGGGGGGGCACAGAGAGAAAGAATTTCAAGCATACTCCATGCTGCCAGTGCCGAGCCCAATGCAGGGATGAAACTCACAAACCATGAAATCATGACCTAAGCCAAGATCAAGAGTAAGACACTTAACTATGAGTCACTCAGGTGCCTGTTGGTTTGTCTATTTTTACCCTCTGTTCATTTGTTTTGTTTCTTAAATTCCACATCTGAATGAAATCAAATGGCATTTGTCTTCTTAGACTTATTTTGCTTAGCACTATACTCTCTAGTTCCACCTATGTTGTTGGAAATGGCAAAATTTCATTCATATTATGGCTTAATAATATTCCCTTGTATATATATACCACCTCTTCTGTATCCATTCATCTATAGATGGACACGTGGGCTGCTTCCATAGTTTGGCTATTGTAAAGAATGCTGCAATAAACGTAGAAGTGCATATATCTTTTCAAATTAGTGCTTTTTTTCTTTGGGTAAATACCCAGTAATGTGATTACTGGATCCTAAAGTCCTTCTATTTTTAACTTTGAGGAACCTCCATACTGTTTTCCACAGTGGCTTCACCAATTTGCATTCCCACCTACATGAGGGTTCCTTTATCTTTTCACCACATTCTTTTTTTTTTTTAATGTTTTATTTATTTCTAGGAGAGAGAGAGAGAGAGACAGCATGAGCAGGGGAGGGTCAGAGAGAGAGGGAGTCACAGACTGAAACAGGCTCCAGGCTCTGAGCTGCCAGTCAGCACAGAGCCCGACACGGGGCTCGAACCCACGAACCGCGAGGTCATGACCTAAGTGAAAGTCGGCTGCTTAACCCACTAAGCCACCCAGGTGCCGCTCTTTTCACACATTCTTGCCAACACTCACTGTTTCTGGTGTTTTTGATTTCAGCCATTCTGACAGGTGTGAGGTGGTATTTCACTGTGGTTTTGATTTCTATTTCCCTGAAGATGAGTGATGCTGAGCATCACTTTATGTGTCTATTGGCCATCTGAATGTCTTCTTTGGAGAAATGTCTATTGATGTCTTCTGCCCTTTTTTTAATTGGATTATTTGGTTTTGGGGTGTTGAGTTTCATAAGTTCTTTATATATTTTGGATACAAAACTGTTATCAGACATGTTATTCATGAGTATCTTCTCCATTCAGTAGGTTGTATTTTAGTTTTGTTGTTGTTATTATTATTATTTTTGCTGAGCAGAAGCTTTTTACTTTGATGTAGTCCAAATAGTTCATTTCTGCTTCTCTTTCCCTTGTCCCAGGAGACATTATCTAGAAAAATGTTGTTATCACTGATGTCAGAGTAATTATTGGCTGTGCTCTCTTCTAGGATTTTTAAGATTTCCTGTTTCACATTTATATCCTTAATCCGTTTACAGTTTATTTTTGTGAATGGTGTAAAAGAGTGATCCAGTTTCCCAACACCACTTATTGAAGAGATTGTCTTTTTCCCATTGCATATTATTGGCTCTTTCTCAGAGATTAATTGATCCACATAATCATGGGTTTGTTTCTAAGCTTTCTATCCTGTTCCATTGATCCATGTATCTATTTTTGTGCCAATGCCATAGTTTTAAATTATTATAGCTTTATAGTATAACTTGGAATCTGGAGTTGTGATGCCTCCAGTTCTCTCTCCTTTTTCAAGGTTGTTTTGGATATGTGGGGGAGGCACACACATACAAATTTATGTTCCATACAAATTTTAGGATTATTTGTTCTAGTGCAATGTAAAATGCTATTAGTTTTCCATACAAATTTTTTTTGTTCCATTCAAATTTTAAGATTATTTGTTCTAGTTCTGTGAAAAATGCTGTTGGTATTTTGATGGGGATAGCATTAAATCTGTAGATTGCTTTGGGTAGTATGGATCTTTTTATAATATTTGTTCTTCCAATCCATGAAAATGGAATATTTTTCCATTTGTTTCTGTTATCTTCAATTTCTTTCATCAGTGTTTTATAGTTTGTTCAGAATACAGGTCTTTCACCTTCTTGGTTAAATTTATTCCTAGGTATTTTATTAGTTTTGGTGCAACTGTAAATGGGATTATTAATTTCTTTCTGTTGCTTCAATGCAATGGAATTCTGTACATTGATTTTGTGTCCTTGAACTTACTGAATTCATTTATCAGTTCTAGTAGTTTCTTGGTAGAGCTGTTAGTGTTTTCTATATATTGTATAATGTCATTTGCAAATATTAAAAGTTTTACTTCCTTACCAATTTGGATGCCTTTTATTCCTCTTTCTTGTCTGATTCCTGTGGCTAGGATTTCCAGTACTATGTTGAATTAAAGTGATAAGAGTGGGCATCCTTGTCTTGTTCTTGATTGTAAGGGAAAAGCTCTCATTTTTTCACCTTTGAGTATTATGTTACTTGTGAGTTTTTAATACATAGCTTTTATTATGTTTAAGTATATTCCTTCTGAACCTACTTTGTTAAGATTTTTTTTCATATATGGATGTTGTATTTTGTCAAATGTTATTTTTGCTTCTATTGAAATGATCATATGGTGTTTATCCTTTCTCTTATTGATGTGATATATCACACTGAGTGAACTGTGAATATTAAACCACTCCAGCGTCCCAAGAATAAATCCCACTTAACTGTGGTGAGTGATTTTTCCAATGTATTGTTGTATTCAGTTTGCAAATATTTTTTGAGGATTTTATATCTATGTTCATCAGAGATATTGACCTATAGTTCTGTTTTCTTATAATATCTTTATTTGATTTTGGTATCAGGGTAATGTAGGCATTGTAGAATGATAAACTAGGTATTTAAAAACAACAAAAATTTATTCTCCAACAGTTGTGGAGGTTAGAAGTCTGAAGTCAAGATGTTGGCAGGGACATACTCACTCTGAAGGTTCTAGGAGAGGATCCATCCTTGCCCAATCAGGTTCTAGTAAATCCATATTCTTTTTAGTTTGTGGCAGCCTAACTCCAATCTATGCCCCCATCTTCACATGTCTATTTTGCCTTGGTGTCTGAGTCTGTGTCCAAATTTCTCTCTTTTGCGAGGGCACCAGTGATACTGGGTTAAGGGTGCCATCCACTCCAGTATGACTTCATTTTACTGATTACATTTTCAATAAAACCATTTCAAAATATCACATTCTGGGACACCAGGAATAAAAATTTCAGTTTATCTTTTTGGGAGATGCAATTCACATAAAAGCTACGTTTTACTACTTTTACCAATAGTTCATAAAATTTTCTTGTAGACATGCTTTTTGTTGTTGCTTCCCCTCCCCCCCTAATTCATTTGCAACTCACTGGAGCTTATCAGTTTTCTTTGGAGAGGCAGCAACTTTAGTCTCATTTCTCTAAGTCTTTCGTCTTAGTTAAAATACTAGTCTAGAGCCAACTAAATCAAATCAGAGATATAACAAAGAACTTCATGATTAGACTTTAGAGTTGGAATATTCAGCAACCACTGATACTATATATTTTCTTTAACCGATTGGTTATTAGTAACAATTTTATCCTTTAATCCTGAAAGTCCCAGAATTCCTCCTGTTCTCTTTTTATTTGTGTTTGCTGACTGGTCAATCATTTTTCAGCTCATTTCTTTCTTGTAGTATCTTGTTAAATGAAGCCTATTTCACCAAAGTATTAAATCCACAAGTTCATTTGATGTATGACTTTCTTCCACATTATTGATTTTGATAGTGTATTAAATGTTTCCACATTCCCTAACACATTTCACCATTCTTCTGATCTCCAAAATTGTGCCTTCTAGTATATTTTATATATCATTAAATTTTCACAGAGTATGCTGTGGTAAAATGACAACAGAACAAACCCAGCTTGCTTACAAGAACAAAATTGTATTCCTTGTATTGTTACATGTTGGCTAGTGTAGGCTATGGCTCAGCATGTGTCTTCCTGATGAAAGGTTAGCCTCTGTCTTGACCTATAGTTCTTGCAACAGAGAAAAAAAGCAAAAAGGTGTAACCAGGGACAAACAATTGATCATTTGTGCTCATTTCCATTAACGAAAGCCAGTCATATTTCTAAATCTGATACCAGTCAATGAGTTGGAGGAGTTTTATTGATCATAAATGCACACAGCAATAACTTACAAATAAATGGGCATGTGTAATTCTTTTACATGGAATCAGTGAATTGCTTGGAAAAATAATAAACTATACAATAGTTAAGGCAATTGTATATTGAATGGGGAGTAAGGATATAGAGATCAGGAAAGTAATTGCCTCTTCAAGAAGGTTGGTTGAAACAGGGAGAAAAGCAATGTAAAGGATGGTGGGGTGGGTGTGGTATATATGCATTTGTGATTGTTTGGTTGTTGTGTTGTTTTGTACTTTTAAAAAAGAAGAGAAAGGAGTATGCTTAGAGACTGACAAACAAGTAAGGGAGTGGGGCCATTTTACTTAGGAAAAGGAATAAGGATAAGTTTTATGTAAATGATTTAAATAGGAGGGATGTGCATTCAGATGAGAAAAAAATTAAGACCGCTGTCTCATGCTTTTCCCCTAAATTATCCAACAATGCCGTCTCCTAGAGCAAATAAAATAAAGATGTGGATTAATCATTTTAGGTAATGAAATAAATAGGTAAAGACATAAAAGACAGGTAGAGGGAAGGATATATGGCACTAGGAACGCTGTTTCAAAGCTGTAGAACTTGAAATTGTAGAGGTGCCAACTGATGCAACAATGTAGTTTCATCAACAACTTCAACAGAATATAGTAATAAGGAAGGTACCAAGGATTTTTAGAAAAGAAAATCAGCAAAAAAATCGAAAGAGATTAAAACATAGTTGAAGAACATGTACTTTAAAGATCATTTCAGAGGTGGAAAATCAGGAGGGAATTGAGATGATAAATTGTGTCTCAGAGAAGGAGAGGTGTTTTCTTTTTGGTACAGAAAAGCAGATAACAGTGGAAGATAAGAATGGACAGTTTCTACATTACAAGGTGCCTGGGAGGTTCAGTTGGTTAAATGACGGACTCCTGATTTTGGCTCAGGTCACAATCTCACATTTTTGAGATCAAACTCCACATCCCCTCCCCCATGTGCACACACACCCCACTCTCTTTCTAAAAAAAAAATAATAATAATAACAATTTCTACATCATGAATTTTTGGAACTTCCACAGTTAAGACAAAGGAGGAAAAAAACCTAAATGGGATTAATTAAGGGTAGTGTAACACTCTGGCAAACTTAATGCCCTAACACTCCATTACCAATCTCACTTTATGATTGTATTTATACAAACTGGAAACATTATGTAGGAAATATGGTATAGTTAGTTTTTCTGAACCAGTAGCTGTATAGGTGTGTGTGTGTGTGTGTGTTAGTGTGTGTGCACAAAATCTACACTAAAAGAAATATCATTCTTTCCATATTTCCGTGCCTTCAGAAGATACATACATAAACATATACATACATATATATGTATATTACATATACATATTTATATATATTTATAAATTCTAGGAGTTGATAATTATTCATATTCACAAATATCTTTGGAAACATTTGCCCTAATTCCAAACTTTGATGATAAAAACAAAAGAAGGAAAAAACCCACAAAGAAGTATTTTGTGTAAGTTTTATATTTTTGTTGGTCCATCTGCTCCATTACTTATTCCCTTAGGATATAAATTCCACTGTTAAGTAATCTCTTGTGTATTACTCATTTTCTTAAAAATAGTGTATGTGTGTGTGTGTGTGTGTATGTGTGTGTGTGTATGAGCTATATAAAAACTATGATTTCATAGCATACACTAAATTCTAAGGTTTTCAGGTGTCATTTTCAGGACTTTATTTTAAATATTAGACAATTATATATTATTTCTAGAAACAATTCCAAAAAAGATAAATTGGAGATTGTGACTCAATTATTTGATGGTTTTCCACTCATGTGATAGAATAATGTGCTCCTATTTTTTTCCTAGGAGTTTAAATTCTGTTTTCTCAGAGGTACACTAGTTTCCCTTCAAACCCACCTCCAGAGGACAGGAAACAAATGAAACTCTAATGGTTTGGAGACCAGCCAAATGCCATGCTGTATTTCTTTAATAATAAATGTGCATCAGAGTCCAATACCCACAACCCCCTTTCTTAAAGAAAAAGAAGGTAAAGGTCTTTAGTCCATTCCAAGTAATGATTTAACCTATCTCATATTTTCTTCATAAAACCTTGGTTTTCTAAAAATACTCAGTTATAAGGAATTTTTGCATTAAATTAGTGTACATGGATTCAGCTATGAAGGTGGGCAGAACTTCCTAATACTATCCAGAGGTGAAAAATACACATTCATATATTATAACTATAAATATCCTAAAGCTTTTGATTTTACTCTTTATCTAAGTTACCTTCTGCTCAAAAATAAGTGTAATAATTTTAGTTTATTTTATTAGATATTCTTTGAATATCAGGTTGGTTTTTCCAAATTCCTTCTACTTTTAAAATCACATTTAAAATCTGTCCAAACATAATTTATAAAATATATAAACTTAATTTTGTGACATGACATTGAGCAAAATAAGCCAGAGACAAGAAAAGAATATACTGCATGATTTCAATTATTAAAGTTCAAGAACAGACAAAATGAATGTATGATATAACAAGTCAGAATAGTGGTAACTGTCAGGAGCCAGGGGTCTGTGTGCTAGTGCACACAGGGAATTTCTGGGGATGTTAGTAATGTTCTATATCTTGACCTGAGTGCTGTGACATGGGTGTGTGAGTTTACTCTGGAATAATCCAGGCAGCTGTACACTAAGGATTTATGCATTTTTCTGACAAAAGCTTCAATAAAGGGTTTAAAAAATCAATTGAAAGAACAAAATAATAAAACAAAAAAGCATGTAAACTTATTTCAGATATAATTGAATAAATGGTGGTCAGTTCAAAGGATTTAATTGTTTATGATTTTAAAATAAGCTTTGTGAATAAAATTTATGAGTAATATCATTCATAAATCACATACTAGATCAATAGTTGCCATAATTTAAAAAAAATAAAACATTTTTTAATGTTCATTTATTTTTGAGAGAGACAGAGAAAGAGAGAGACAAAAAGACAAAAGAGAGGGGGGAGAGAGAGAGAGAGAGAGACAGAGCGAGAGAACACAGTGGGGGAGGGGCAGAGAAAGACACAGACACAGAATCTGAAGCAGGCTACAAGCCCTGAACTGTGCAGAGCCCAATGTGGGGCTAGGACTCACAAACCGAACCATCACCTAGGAGCTGAAGTCGGACACTCAACCAACGAAGCCACCCAGGCACCCTAATATTTGTCATAATTAAAAGCTCTTATGAAAAAGTCTATAAAGAAGATAAATAAAAACATATGTTTTTTAGTTTATCATTTTTATGTCATCTGAAACATAATGATCTGAATTTTAATGTAATAAATATTGAATAGCTAAGGATTTCATTTATTTCCTTTCTATCTTTCTATCATATGTCTATCATCTATCAACATTGTCAAATAGGGCTCGAAAGCAGTCATGAAAATGTTTTGCAAAAAAATAATTTGTTGCTTAGTTTCATAGTTATGCATCATTAAAAGGAGAAATGTTTTGAAACCTTTCATAATTGTCAATTTACTTATTCAATGCAAGTGCCTGTCCATAAAGTTTATTAAACTTGTAGTGAAATCAAAGATTTAATATGTGTCCTAGTCTTTAGGTAGAACCATTACTCAGTAATGACTGATTTGGTGTTACTGTTCTCTTACTCTAGCACCCTTTTTTCCCAAGACTGCAGTTGTTATCTATATGAATCAATCTTTTTTGATGGCCATTTCTGATGTTCATCTGGGAACGTATTTCATCTATGCAACATCTATGAAAATGGGTAGTAGCTTAACAAAAATAGATGTAGATGCAATAAAATTTTAAAAACTTAAATGCTCATAATTTTCAAAGATGTTATTATATGAATGGAATATCATGAGGTATTTATTATAGGTACATAAAATCATAGCCTGGAAAATACTTATAAACACAGGGGAATAAAATAATGGGTTTACTAATATGGTATACAGTTGAAGAAAACAAAAATATCTCATAAAAAGCACTATCCTTGAGATTAGAAGTCATTCTATCAACAGTAGAATAGCTCTGAGAGTCAAATTATTCATGGTGGCTATTAGCTGTTTGTTATCTTTCACTTTTACTTCTGAAAAAAATGCTCACATAAAAAGTTACAAAAACAATAAAAAGAAACTCATACACCCTTATTCTTTATCTAAATTCTCCAACTGTTAATATTGTATCAATACTACATCATTCTTTGCTCTCATATATTTGTGTATAAGCAGATATGATTTCTCATTATAGATAAATAACTGTTTATTTCCTAAAAGAAGTATATTCTCTTCTATTGTGTCTGTAAAATAAGAAAACTGATATTGGTAAATACTACATCTTTACAGAAAATGAGTCCAATATATAGTTAGAGGTATCATTTTTTGCTCCATCTCTTGAATCAATCAATCTAAAGCTATTCCTCAGTCTTTTAAAATCCTAAAATCCAATCTTATCTTTTAGACTTCTAGTTTTTTTTTTCTTTAAAATTATAGGTCTGTTATTTTGTAGACTGTTCCTCTATTTGAGTTGATCTAATGCTGCCACAGGATTAGATTCAAGTTATATATATTAAAAATGGATTCCAGTTTTATATTTTTAGCATAAATACAGCAAACACATCCTGTGCTCTTAGTGGATTCTATAGCACATGACACATGATGTTGATTTATGTCACTGTTGGCAAATGTTAACCATGATCAGCTGGTAGAGGTGCTGCCTTTCTCTATTGTAAAGCTTCCATATTCCATGCTGTAATTACTAAAAAAACAAAACTATAGAGAGAAACTTTGATAATGTAAAAATACAATTTTCCTCATTAAACTATTATATTTTTAGCATCCTTTGATAAAAATCTTATCTAGACAATGGTGTGATAGTCTCCAAAAGTTTATTTTCTAATTTTGTCATCTCTTCTACTTCATTGGTTGTCTTACTACTGTTAGGACTTGCTCTTTGTCCCATTTTTCTTTTTTTTCTATTGTCGTGAACTCATATATTATTCATTATATTATCATTTTTTACTATATTTTGATCCCCCAAAAGTCTTGGGTTTGGCTACTGTGAGAGATTCTTTATGTGGGAGTTTAGGTCTTTTGACAAGAATTCATCCTTCTTTTGGCATTCTATTACTTTCTGGCACAAGATTTTCCAGGTTTATCTAACACTTTCATTACCCAGTCCAGAACTAGTCATATTTCCTTAGAAGCTCTGGTTCCTTTAAGTAAGAAGTGCTATTTAGAATCCAAGATCTGCATAGCAAGTATGCTCATTGCTAATGAGATATTGCTAATCCCAGGCTTTAAATGAACTGAGATAAGAAGTGAAAACACCCATATACACAACACACCGATCATGGCATATACATGTATTAATGTATACGAATCTATCTGTATATGCATATATACACATATAAACACAGAACAAACATTCATATCTCTATCAATCCATAGGTATATTTATATTCATGTCTTGAATGCCTGACAGTTCACTCCTTTACTTCCAATTCCAATCTAATACAAAGAGTTTATTCTAGATTCTTCCCTTTTCATACTTGTAGCTTTTGTACTAGTCAGGAACTTAGTTTTTCTATTAGCTTTGTATTGCTTCTGTAACAAATTATCTCAAACTTAGTGACTTAAATCAATACAAATGTATTATCTTGCCATTCTATAAATTAGAAGCCCAAGGCAATGACAGAGCTATGTTCCTTTCTGGAGACTCTAGAAGAGAACTGAGTTTGCTGCTGTAGTCGTTCCTTTGTTTTGTTTTTATTTTGCCTTTTCCAACTTCTAGAGATGATCTACAGCCCTTAATTGGTGGCTTCCTTCCTCCATTTTGAAAGCCAGAGCTAGTGTATCTCTCTGGCCACTCTTCAGTCATCACACCAGTGGCTCTTTTTGCCATGACCTAGAAACAACTGATGCTTTATTTGTCACCTTCTTAATTAACCCTAACTCTATGCCAAGTGCTGATTTTCTCTGTCACCTCCCTATTTAGCCCTGACTTAGTGCCAGTTGCTACCTCACTTGGCTCCTTCTTCACATGCTTCTTCACCACAAGAAAACTGATGCTTTGGTTGGCCCCTTCCTCATTCTCACACAGCTGATCTAATGCAGGTTAACTCCAACAGATATGTTTCAAGGGAAGGAGGATGCAGGAAAGATAAAGTTTAAATTTTTATTTCAAAATCTAAGAATGGTATGAAAGCAACATGTACTAAATATCAAGTTTTCTGCTTACTAATACTCTTGGAGAAGACAATTATACCTTTACTAAACTTCAATGTTTTCCAGCCATGAAATGAAAAGGATTGGATTATATTACCTCCTATTATTATTCATGGCTAATATTCAAGGGTACCATTATTTACATTTCTCAGAAAATTACACATTATCTGTTATCATATATTTTCATTTGCAAAATCATCTACCTTTAAATACACTTTTAGAGAGGTATGTGTGTTTCTAAATCCAAAAATGTTTACAATTAACCTATGTAAATTTTGTCCTTCTGCCCCAAGATAATTTATTCTGATTCTTGTTTGTGTTATGAAAGCATATAAAGGAAGCCAAAACTTTTAAAGTCGTCCCTTCTGTATTGCAATAAAAAAATCGCATAGCCCTCTTTATGTTGAAAATATCTACTTTATAATGTATGTATTGGTTTCCTAGGGTTGCCATAACGAAGCACCAGAAACTAGATGGTTTTGAACAACAGGAAGTATTCTTTCACAGTTCTCTAGTGAAGTCTGAAATCAAGGTGCAAGCAGTGCCATCACCTCTCTGAAGGCCTGAATGAAAAACCTTCCTCCTTTCTTTCAGCTTCTGAATACTTCCAGCAATCTTTGGCATTTCTTGGCTTGTAGCTGCATCATTTCAAGCTCTGCCTATACATCACATGATCTTCTTCCTTGTGTATATTTCTATGTGTCCTCTAGTCTTTTTATATAGGCACACATTGCTTGATTTGTGGCTTACGTGAATCAAGTATGACCTCATTTTAACTAATTACATTACACTATTTCCAATGAAGGCCACATTCTTAGTCCTTACATGTGAATTTTTGGAAGACACTCTTCAGCCCACTCCATTGAAAGCCCATTTGACTAAATAAATTAACAAATAAGTAAAGAACAATTTAAGATGGATTGCTTATCAGATAATATTAGAATGTTAATGTTAATTTTCTGTAGTATAATAGTATTCTAGTTATGTAGTAGAATGTTCTTACTCTTAGGAAATCCATGCTGATATCTACAGGTGATGTTGAAAACTTACTTTCAAATGCTTCAGGAAAACAGAGAATGCAAAGGAAAGAGAGACAGAGAGAGGCATGAAATAGAAAATAAAACAAAAGTAAGAGAAAGAAGGAATGCAAGGTAGTCAAGATGAAGTCTTAAATAGGGGGTCATTTCCTCATTGGAAAGTTGAAATAGGAATAATTTCTTAAATGTGGCAAAAGAGATAGCCAAGTGTATATCTAAAATAAAGTGTTTCTGGAAGAGGAGATAGCTAGAATGAAGAGGCAGAAATTTGAACATGACTGGTATGTCTCAAAAAGAGCAGGGGAATGGTGTTAGACAGATAATTGGAGATCATGTGAGCTTTTTTTTTTAATGTTTGTTTATTTTTGAGAGAGAGAAAAAAAAACAGAGAGTGAGACAGAGTGTGAGTGAGGAGGGGCAGAGAGAGAGGTAAGCACAGAATTGAAAACAGACTCCAGGCTCCAAGCTGTCAGCACAAAGCCCTATGTGGGGCTCAAACTCATGAACTGTAAGATCATGACCTGAGCCAAAGTTGGATGCTCAACTGACTGAGGCACCTAGGTGCTCCCATTTGTAAGCCTTTTTAAGTCATAATATGTGCTATGACTTTACTCCATGTGAAATAGAGAATTGTTTCAGGGTTTTGAACACACGGGTGATTTGAACTGATTTACATCATAAAGATGTAACTGTTTTGTTGAGAAAAGGCTGTTGGGTGGCAAAAAGAGAAAAAAAATTGTACCTTTTTGAAAACTATTGCAGTAATCATGTGGTAATCATGATAGCTCAGATAAGAGTGCTTGCCTTATGTAGAATGACCAAATGGCGGGGTTCTAAATGCACTCTGAAGGTAAACCTGACATTATTCTCTGATAAAAGATGTGGGAAGTGAAAAGACAGAAGTAAATGAACAATTGGAAGGCTAGAGTCTCTGTCAACTAAGATGAGAAAGGCTGTGGATAGAGCAGGGTATAGCTGAAAGGCCATGCTTTCAATTTCAGATGTTGACCTTGAAAGATTGAATAGACAGTGATACACATCTGGAGCTTGGGAGAATAGTCTGCCTAATTTAGAAATATAAATTTTGAAGTTGTCAGCAAATAGGTGATATTCATATAAATAAATGAGATAATCAAGGAAATGACTGTAGACAGAGGAGACAAAGGTCCAAGAATGCAAGAAGAGGAGGAATATGAAATAAAAGATGCAGCAAACAGAACGGCAGGAGAAAAACAGTGTGCAGTGTACAGGAAGCAGGGCTGGTAACCTAAACTGTGGTCTAGCTCAAAATGTGAAGCCCTTGTGAAAAAATTGTTGAAAATTTCAAGACAGAGATGGCAGAACATTAAATCAAGGGCAAAACTCTTCTCTAAGTTCAGGGGCCTGCGTGACTGCACAGGCCTCATTCTACTGAAGCAGGCCACAAATGGAAACCAATAAGAGAAAATATATTAAGGAAGAGAAAGAAATCAATGGTTTCAAAAGCTATCAATAGATTATATAAAAGAGGATTGAGAACTAATCACTATATTTACCAGTGTGGATATAACTATTGACTTGAACAAGAGCAATGTCTGTTGAATAACATAGACAAAATCCTGGTAGAAGTAGGTTAAAAAATGAATTGGGGGGGAGGATATATGAGACAGTGGATATAAACAACTCTTTTGAGGAGCTTGTACTACTAAAAATAGAATTCAGTAGCTGGCAAAAGATGCAGTCTTTTTTTTTTTTTTTGATTAAAGAAAGAATAAACAAAAGCTTTCTGACTGGTAGGAATGATCACAAGAATATGAAAAACAGACAATGTAAAAGAGAGAAAGAGAGAGAGAAACTATGGAGCAATGTCATGAAGTAGATGAAAAAGTATGTGTTTTATTAAATAAATGAGGTGTCAAGATTTTCTTTCAAGAATCCTGAAAAGTTATCTATGCTAACAACCACATCAAAATACATAGGAAGAAAGGAGGCTATTACCATTACCATTACTATGTTTTGTTAACTGACTGTAAGAAAGCAAGGGATTTGGAAGCATATAAAGGTAGTAGTTAAAATAACCAAATCGGGAGAGTAAAGTTTAAATTTAGAAGAGTTGAGTATATAATAAAGATATATTGAAATAATAATATTTAGAAGGAAACTGAAAGTGTCAGAGAACCTGGCTGGTGGGGTGGAGAAAATGCAGATAATGTTTTTTTGTTTTTGTTTTTCCTCTCCAGGGACTGCCCCTTAAATAATGCCCCACTCCTAAACTGCATTCCTGTATCAGCAACAGCACCAGTGTAAGCTCTTTTCCCTGAATGAAAAACTGGGAAAGTGGAAAGTATATTGTCTAAAGAGAATGAAGGGAATTCTTGTTACCTTATTTACCATTCTTTCATTTAACCATTTTATCCTGGATGAAGACTCAGTCTTGAGATATATACAGAGAGGTCAAAATTTCCAGAGAAAGATATTAGATAACTGCATCATCATGAAATTAACAGAAGACAGTATCTACTATCTAAATGGGTAACATGGTGAGGAGTATAGATGCATATGATTGATCATGTGTTAATGATTATCAGAAACACTTGATTGCTTCTTGGGACTGCTATACATTTTTGTATCTTTAAAATTTCAGTATTCAAAAGTAAAAAGAACATTGGAATCATTTCTCACAAAGATGTCCACCTAAATCTATACAACTCTCCAACCTCCCAAAAATACAGTTCCTCAGTTCACAGGTTTTTGAAGCCTTAACAAAGGTTTTGCTTTATTTTGAGATAAAGAAAACTCTAAAGAACCTCACAACCCAATAAGGAAATTTGGTGTAAACTACAGAATGATAACTTATCTTGAGCCCACCAAGAGTGCTAACATTAGGAGCCACCTGAAGAACCAGAGTTTCAAACAGGGACAGAACTTCTGAGGAGAATAAATCACATAAACTATCTTACTTGTAGTATAAGATAGGAGGAGGAGGATCTGGTTCCCATCCAAGATAAGCAGAAATTAACTAAAGCTTGTGCAGACTGCCAGAAGTCATAATGGACTAGTATGTCATTTTGAAAGAAACGGGATGCTAGATGGAAAGGTAGTTTGCACTCATTTGCAATTTTTCTCAGTGCCCATCTACCTGGAGTTCATGAGAAAGACTGGTATAGTGTTGGAGACTAAAGAGAACCCTCTTTGGTGCTAAAGGCAGGAGAAATGTTATTGGCTGTGGGGGTCAGGTATAAAATGGTTTCTTGGACTTTCTTTGAAAGTAAAAATTTAAGCTGCTTCAAGAGAGGATTTAAAACTTGCCACTCTGGCAATGAGATAAAGAATGCCACTGGCATAAGCATAGAAGAAAAAAATGCCTACCCTAAAAGATGGGCAGTAATCATTTTGGGACCAAGATCCGATACATTTAGCAAGCATAGATTTCTAAAGAAAGAAAAGGTAGGAAATGACTGCCTAACATTAAGAGCAGACACAAAGCAGAATCTAGCTGCCAGAGGAAGGAGGGACAGGAATCTAAGAAAACTCTAACACAGAGGATCTGAAACAAAGGACATCTCTAAGACTGAGCTTTGAGTAGAAGAATTAAGAAACACCTTTGCCTTCACGAAGAACTACGCTTGTAATGNGCCATCTGAAATGGTTAAATGCTGAGTGGAGCTATGAAATAGAGAAAAATACCACTCTGGTGCCTACCTCCCAGGAAACACACAAGACAAAGTGCAAAAAAAGGTAACCATAGCAGCAAAGGTGAGGAGACACTATAACTAATATACTAATCTGGAAATGCAAAATGCTACTGCCGCTTTGGAAATACTTTAGAAGTGTTTTTGTTTTTTTTTTTGTTTGTTTAAGTTTATTTACTTATTTTGAGAGAGACATAGAGTGAACAAGTAGGGGAGGGGCAGAGAGAGAGGGAGAGAAAGAATCCCAAGAAGCCTTCATTGTGTCAGTGCTGAACTTGAAAGGGGTCTCAAATCCATGAACCATGAAATCATAACTTGGGCTGAAAACAAGAGTCCAACGCTTAACTGACTGAGCCACCCAAGCACCCCTAGAAGTTGCTTATTAAAATTAAAATGCACTTGCAATTTTCTTCTTATTTATCCTGTTAAATGATGATAAATGTTCATTAAAAATCTCTGTACAACTATGTTTATGGCAGCTTATTCATAATGATCTGATCATGAATACAACTCAAATGTCTTTCAACTAGTGAAGCAAAGTGTGGTGCATTCATACAATGGAATATTATGCAGCAATAAAAAACAAAAACCTAATAAACTACTGATAAATGCCACAGTATGGAAGATTCTCCAAGGTAATATGCTAAGTGAAAGATATCAGATTAAGAATGCTATATTCCACTTATATGACACTTTGGAAAAGGCAAAATTACATACTCATCCAACAGATCAGTAATTTTCAGGAGCTTGTGGTACAGTTAGGGGACTGGCTACTAACGAAAACAGGGACCACTTTGGAGAAACGAGAATACTATATGTCTTGATATTGATGACACAATTGTGTTTGTGTATTAAAAATCTATAGACTTCCATACCAAAAAAAGGTAAATTTTACTGTATATAAAGCTCCTTAGTACACCTGAGAAATAAAAAAATATGCATTCATGCATTATCAATAAATTTCACTTTTCATTATTTTAAATTTATTCTCTTATTTTTTACAGGATGCTATTATTTTTAAGTAGAATTACTATATTTGACAGAAATCCATTTGCTGCCTTATCATTACAGCAAATATACTTTCAGCTTTATTTTCCTCTACATTCCCCAAGATATATTTCCATTGAATATTTTTAAATTATTTTTCAGAAAACTACTTTTTAATATGTTTTTTATGGTTTCTAGAAATAGTTCTATCACCCATGTTTAAAAGATTGAGCTATGAATATTGTATCTAGCTATCTAACTGGAAAAGTAATTTCTAGATTCTATTCCTGAGTAGGGAACATAAAGTGGAAAAAAAAAAAGGCAAACATTCAAAATACCACAAAAAGAGTAATGATAATTTTGAAGTACAAATAATAATAAAAGATGCTGAGAAAGTTTAAAGTTCTATTAAATGATTTGGATACTAGAAAAAGAGTCCAAACTTCTGTTCGAATACTGCCTTGTTTCTCCTAGTTTTAAATGAAATATATAATACTGTGTATAACCTTTTCCTTGTAAGAATTTGAATTATTTTCTGTAGCATATAATCTTAGCAAAGTTTAAGAAGAGTTTCATTTCTAAGTGTGTCCTAATATTTAAAAGAATATATTTATCTCTCATATTCAAAATAATGATCTCCCAGCAGTCCACATTCTAATCCCTGGTATTTGTAACTGTATTAGGTTGTATGGCAAAGAGGAATTAAGGTTGTAGGAAAAATTACAGTTTCTAATAAAATGACTTTGAGATGCAGAGATAATGTTGGATCATCCCAGTGGACCAAGGGGCCTGATGTTTAAGTGAAAGAAGGGGACACAGTGAAAGAGAGACGGAAATGTGAGAAGTACTTGGCTGAAAGTTGCCGGCTTAGAAGGCAGAAGAATGGGACCCTGAGACAAGGAATACAGGTACGTTCTAGAAGCTGGAAAAGGCAAGGAAATCAGTTCTTCACTAAAGCCACCAAAATCAATGTAACCCTGGAAGTACCTTGATGTTAGCCTGCTAAGACACATTTCAGACTTCTGACCTCCAGAAATATAAGATTGGTTTAAGCCACTAAATTTGTGGTAATTAGTTGTAGCATCAAGAGGGAAATAACACAATACCAGATCATTTTTGAGGTAATATAGCTGTAATTATGTTTTTTGGGTTATGTAAAAATTTTGAAATCAACTAACTATAAATGCAGTTTTTCTTTTTATGCAATAAAAAGTCTCACTGATAAGATTAAAACAACTTTGAACAAGATTTAATTATAGATTATTTTGAAACATGGCACAGCCAGGTAAAAAGTTTGGGGATCTGGAAGTACATTGGGGGAATGGATGTAAAAGTGATTTAATTTCAAATATACCATATTATGAAATAGGGGGATTACTCATCACCCATTTGGAAATATTTCTTGGAGCTCAAGAAATAAATAGGTTTATAAATCTGAAATTTTTATCTGTCTCATGTTGACCATTTATTTGTTCATATTATGAAAGTTCCAGAAAAATATAAGAAAAATAAAAAGGAAAAATGATAGAAGTTCTGGAGATAAAATGAGCAGGCAGAAAAATATCAGTTTATGACCAGAGACATGGAAATAAACATAAGTGGTAATTATTAGAATGGCCTAGAAAAAAGAACACCAAGTAGAAGCAAATCATCAGTTTCCAATAATGTGGAAAGGTGGAGGACAAGGAGAAATTTATGGCATTTCACAACTATAATGCTTCAGGTAACTTCAGAGAAATAACTTTAGAATTTTGCATACCAAATATACATACACCTTTGAGAAATGATTCCATGGTGAATTAGAGGTGGCAAAACCTTTCAAATGTGGGAATAAACTTTTTGGGGAGAAGTAACAAAGTAAGGAGAAAGCTGACATAAATACTTAGAGGCTTTAACACATGCAAGTTCCTGTCATCTCTAGCAAGAACCATCATTCTTACTTCATCTATCACACAAAGTTCTTGCCCTGGTTTGTAGGATCAGTCTGATAAAGCCCTTGGCTTATACTCTGACCTCATTTCCTACCCATCTTCCCCTTCTTCCCTGCAATTCAACCACATTGGCCTTGATGAAGTACCTTATATCTGTATCTTTAAAATCCATTTTAGGGTTTTTGCATTTATTCCTTTCACATTAGGGACATATAGTTTTAGAGTGCTCTTCACCAGAGAAGAGTGGGCAGATATCACATGTGGTCTTAACTTCTTTCGGATTCTAGTAGCCAGAACTAGACACAAGACAGGCTAAGATTCATTCCTTCCGTGTGCCTGGGAAAGAAAGATGAACCAGGTTTGGTGAGCACTTAACTTATCTATTTCATCAAATTAATTTTCCCTCCAATAATCTATTCTCTATAACTTTATAAACATGTTTTTATTAAACTACAAATTCTACCATGTCTATTTCAAGCTTAAAATCTTCAGTGATTCCCTTGTGGTTACAAGTATAATTTCCCTTATTACCTGCCAATCAATCATCCTATACTTTCTATAAGGCCACCTGTAATTCTGCCACTTTTATGCATGCATTGCTTGAATATGCCACGTTAGTTTTTATGCCTCTCTTTTCCTAAGCATGCTATTGCCTCTTCTAATAATGTTCTTTTTCTCATATTAGTGAGCCCTTTCCAAAATCCAGCAGATATCCTTTTTTTTTTTTTTTTTTTTTATTTTTTTTTTNACTGGTTTCTCTGTGTCCTCTTCCTGAAAAGTCAGTCACTTTTTTCTGCTTACATTTACTCTGTGTTTTCTTTATTTAATTTAGTATACCAAGTGGAAAAGATGTAATTTATTCATACCTTATCCTCAATATTAGACTGTGAGTTTTTTGGGTGCTCTCTCTTTGGGGTGTTTTTTCATTGTGACTGTCTATAATCCACCTCAATATCTATTCTGTATATGTTATATTCTGTATTCTGTATAAGTCTGCTGAATTTTATTGTAATGAAAGGGACGTAACTGCTTGAAGTATATAGAGTATTTATGAATAATATTTGGCTTGAATTTCTGTGTTAAATAAATTTGGAGGAAATCAAGGTTAATCCACCAGGAGACCTTTATGAAAAATTGTAGAATTTGAAGTATATATATAAAACTATAGAAAAGGCATTTTGAGCTAAGAAATGTAATAACTGTTTTAATAAATCAGAGAATAAGAATTTGAGTTGCAGTTCAATTATCTATCTGTCTATCTATCTATCTATCTATCTATCTATCTATCTATCTATCTATCTATCGCATTATCTGTCTCTTTTTCTCTCTGTATCTCCCTCTTTTTTGAAATACAATTCTTCACTCTATTTGGAGGAATCAAGTTATTTTTCTAAAAGACGGCCAACTCGCAAAACTCAAATTTCATAACTTGAGTTATCCTTGCTTAAAAAAACACTTCAATTAAATATAGAATATATATAAATATTTGCAGGAAGAGATAAATCTAAAAGATGAAAATAATTTTAATTATGAATTTTAGAATTTTGATCCTCTGTAAGGATCAAAAGTTATCTGATGCTTATTTTATCATTTCCAAAATGACTATTTCAAATTCACATACATTTGAAGTTTAGAAGCAGCTTGTTTTACCTATTATAAGGTTTTGGTTTTGAAAGCTTTAAAAGTTGTCATTTAAGCAAATAGATTACTTCCAGAGACCATAAATGGCAGCCTTTTGTCTCAGAATAGCTAGTCCCTGAACATATCAATCAGAACCTGTCAAATGTAGGGCACAAATCAGGAAGATCTTATTTTAATTTTCTGTGATATAACCATTATTGATTAGGTTTTGCTTATTTACAACAGTAATGAGAGATTGGGGTCCATAGGGTTTTAAGTCAATATTTAGATTAGAAAATTGTGGATGCAAATAGAAAGGCTTCACTTGTGGTTGCTATTGGTTTTAGAGATTAAATAATTCACAGCTCTTATCAGCAGAGAACATTTGGTTAGGTATAACAATTATATCAGTTAAAACAAAGATCTTTTATATTCAAGTAATCATTGCCAAACAGGCATGTACAACCTGATACTGAGTTTGATTAAGAAATTTTTGTCATGTTCACATTTCTTCACTGCTGAAGTTCTGAAAATTTCTGTGTTTGTAAAGCAAATCATCTGGGTTGTTTTTTTTTTTAATTCTATGGTAGTTTTTTTACTACTGTTTTGTTTACTTCACAGTAAATGTTTTTTACGATATCTGGTAACTTACTATTTTCCCTAGGATTTTAAAACTGCTTCCTATTAATAGAAATACTTTACTAGAAAGTGGACTCTGTTGACAACTTGACTCTACCTTCTCTCTTTGTACAGTAGATCACCAAAGGGGTCTGGAAATCAACTGGCCACTTTAAAATGACAACAGATTTAGGCGCGCCTGGTGGCTCAGTTGTTTAAATATTCAGCTCTTGATTTTGGCTTAAGCAATGATCTCAAAGTTTGGTGAGATCGAGCCCCGTGTAGGGGTTTGCGTGCTGACAGCCTGGAGTTTGCTTCAGGTTCTTTTTCTTCCTCCTTCTCTGCCCCTCCCAACTCACGTTCATGTTCATGCTCTCTCTCAAAATAAATACAAGGAAAAAAAAATTTTAACAGACAGCAGATTTATTCTTTAGTCTAGACTCTAGGTTCATCTCTGAGCCTACATCAGCTTTGAGCCTACATCAGCTTTACTTCAATGTTGTTGATTCTCAGCATAGTTCTTCTATAATGGCCATAATATGGTCTACATTTGTTTCCATAACTAATGTACTGCATACATAGGTAAATTACTTCATGACTGCATTTATTACATTGCACAATCACATATCTTAAATTCTTAATTCTACCAAAACATTCATTATTAAAGCTTTTGTAATAGTCTGTTATGGTATTTTACAAAACTGCATATGAAAAAACATTTTTAAAGACAAATGTTACAGGAATATCTAGTGGCTTTTGAAATTCATTTTAGCAGCTATAGCCAATGATATTATAACTAACATTTAATTGACAGCATTGATGAGAATGATACTTAATTTGATTAAAAACAAATTATTTGCTGCATGATTAAATGGTAGAGAATTTTACATGCCTAGTAGAGCCAAAAATCATGTCTTTTGGAAAGGTAAAATCTGAATTCTGTACCACTGCATAAAGATTCTAATATCTAACAGTGTTTTCAGATGATAAGAACTATATTTATATTTTCATAAATCAATATTTATAGTAAAGCATACTGCGATTGGTGAGTTAGAAGCAAGAACACTGTTCATAGCCACTTTGAGAAAACATGAGGCACGACTACTAGGCACTGTTGAAATGGGTTTCTCCATATCAGTGTTTAGGTTAGACAAATAATCTTGTTCAATTTCCTCTCTATGTGTTTGGTACAGTAATGGAGGTTTTTAAACATTATGAAAAGAAATGGAAAGTAATTCCAATGATTACAGTGTGGTGCCTCTGATACAAAGGACTTATAAGTTAGGAAACTGAGCATGGAACTTTTTGTGTCAATTCTTAGTTTTCTGAGTTCTGTTTAAGTCACTGTTTTTTAAGCTAACTGATGAAGAGTTAGAAAAAAATGGTATCTAAAACTGGACATTTTCTTGTCAACAATGTCAAGCATTTCATTTCACAGAGTTGATTTTCTATCTTAAAGCAATGAAGTGCATGAATCTTTATTGTTTGTGAAGTAACAAATAATTGTGGACAGTCTCTTGTGGTGAGAAAAGCACAGATAAAGTACTTAAATAGGTTTTGTTTTTCATCTTAATTCTGTTAAAAGCTGCATGACATTGGAAGTAGAACTCAGAGCTTTAATTACTTCATTTGTTACATAACAAGGACAGGCCTAATTTCATAGGATTTGGTGAGGAGTACCTGGAATTATGCACACGTATGGACAAATGATATCCACTTGACATCCACTAATGATAGATTTATGCTACTCTCTACCATATATACTTTGTGACAGAGAATATCAGATTTCAAAAACCCTACATGCCAGTAGAAAAGCACTCATGCTAGTTAGGTATGCAATATCCACATCTTCTGTGTACAATCATGATATCATACATTGTAATAGACCAGCTTAAAATTAATAGATTTTTTTTTCTATTTTGTAAGATCTTTCCTTTCAACATAATCTAAATCATGCATATGCTCTTCATGTTTTAGCTATATTGGGCACCCATTTGGAGCAAGGAAGAACTAGCATTGCTAATCTTATTCCAGATACTCAATAAACATACTCATTGAATCAGAAAATATGTTCATTATGCTGTGCTTTATGGTTAAGCCTAATAAAATTTTGCATTAAGTAAGACTCTATGCCTGGATAATAACTGTTTGCACATTAAACTTTTGGATCTAACTGAATCTATAATATAAAATAAAAGGCTTATGAAATTCAAACTTCATTCTTGGATTTCCTAAGATACTAACCAAGATGGCCTTAAAGTTCCCCTCAGCTTGACTAAACTTAGGCTGGAATTTTCCTGACACTAAGCCCCTGACCTTTCTTCTCTTAGAGCACTTACTTTAGAAAATTTTTAATTATAAATTCTTTATCTGCTCCTTTAATATGCAAATCTTTTTAAAAGTCTTTTGCCAATTTTATAAGCTAGGAATATCTTTCTTAAGAATCTAGAAGCCAGTCCTTTGAAATGTGCCCATCAAAGAAATAGTGTCCCTATCTCCCAGTCTCTGTAGGTAGATTAGTGCCAATTAGCAAACACAAGTGGCACAATCACAGAGAAAAACATTTGCAAACTCAGTACTAACACAATGTGCTGGACACATCCCATTGATCAACCTCCCCATCCAATACTTTCTTCTAGTACTTGGCACTAGCTCACTACAGTACTTAAAAATGTTCTAGCCCATTTTCAATGGAGTTAAGCTTAGTCTTAGTTCTGGTCTTTCTCTGTTGTAATAGCCACAGATAAAGTCACCTTTGTCTATTTAATTTTGTGAAGTGCAACTTTAGCTTTGATAATGACATTAATTTACTTTTGACTATAAGCAGCCATGCATAAAGTTAACCTAATTCAGAATAAATTCAGTAAAATCACTCGTTTTATTTTACTAAAAATAGTTTTTATTTTTTTGTTATTTTAATGTCATATATACATATTTAAGCACCAATTCCATTTATCATCTAATGAAAGTATTTAATTCTGAATTTGCAAATTATGTCTTTGATACATAAATTGGCAATACTTATTACCAGTTGAGATTGAGATCCATACTACATATATTGCTCAAAAGAAAACACCATAGAAAACTACAAACTTTGCAGTCTTCCCTGAGATGAACTAAAATGGGTTTAATTCCTGGTTTTTATATGGCTGGTACAAGGTGCAATAAACACTAAGTTTGGCCATGGAAAGAGGTGCATTCAATATTTCTTTGATTAAAAACATTATATTGGAGCATATCCTTGTAGGAAATATTTTCAATTTTCAGTTTTTCTTTGTCAACACATATTTCCTGAGTATGAGTATATGCATATGATATAAATAAGACAAATATCACGAAAATAGGTTAGTAAATGTTATAAGTATTATGGATAATATAAACATGGGCTATGTAATTTTGTAACTAATGTAATAGGATAATAGCTGAATAAAAATATAACCCATTTGTATATCAATTCTTGCATTCTATTGTTTCTTAGAACATGGAGTGTTTTGATTAAGTCTTATCCTTAATGTGTGTGTAGTGTGTGTGTGTATACACAAGTCTATATATTATATATTTAATGCATATGATATAATATACGGTAAATATTATACACACATAAACACACAAATACATATTTAATGTTTTATATTGACTTAATTAATTCAAAATGAAGACACTTTCAAGCCAAACTAAATTTGTAAAATGAAATTTATCAACTAGAATTTGCTTTTCCTTTAGTTAGGTGCATACAATCTTTATAGAATTTATTTAAAAACCTATATAATTTGTAAACCTATATCATTAAAATTTAATAAACTTTATTTGATAACAAAGTACTAATCTAAACGACACTCTTTGAAGATCAGAATAATGTCGTTGTTTTTCAGTGTGTCATAATCTCTTCAAGAACAACTATGAAAATTTAAGCAATAATTTCAGTAGAACAGTATTTAATAAGGCTGCAAAAAATAACTTTGTAATGTATTGTTAATTCTTCTAACACATATTTGAAGTCTTTGTGATATGTAAGTCAACTGATAAAATTTCAGAAAAATTCTCTTTGCCTGACTCACCACCATGAAATGTGTCACCATGTGATCCATCATCCAGAGATTCAGAACAATACTCCTAAAATTTAAGGGACAGGGTATTTTAAAGAAATTATAGTCTTTGGAAAAAAATAGCAAAAAAATTAAGCAGTAAAATTTTCAGTTAATTATAATAAATGCTATGCATGCCACTGATTTGCATGAAATGCTTATTGGACTTTTCAGGGCCTAAAATTCTGGCAAACAGGTTGAAATATAGACTGATGCTCAACATTGAAATACTTACAATTGGGGGGGGATATCTAATGCAAACACCAAAATCTGTGTATAAGGTTTGTGTTAGTTAAATTTTTGGGGCTATTGGCAATAGAAAACTACATCTAATTTCATTTTTTTTAAGACTGGGGTATTTAGAATATTACTAGAATAAATCAGAGATGAGAAGGGTGTAGGAGATTTAGACTGTAGGTGGTACTTGATATGGTGCAATTCTGTGGTAGCTCAGCAGCTAGAGTCTTAAGCCACTTTTTCCAACCTTCCCAGGAATATAGTTCAAAATGGAAAGCAGAAAAGTGTTTACTTTTCTCTTCACTTACCAGTTCTCAAAACAGAGTTGTATGAAGACCTTTTTAAATATGACAATACATTTTTTTTCAGAACCTAAGAAATATGTACTTTCTACTTATTGGCAATAATATCCTTTTACTAATTCTGGAATTTAGAATGAGAAATGATGCACTACTGTGGGATGTAAAAGTTGATGGCACAGTCTCTCTTCATTTACAAACTTATTAAATATTGGTATCAATCTGAGTCCTGCTGATGTTGATGTGGTTCTAAAGACTTTTTACATAAAAAGGGGGAACAAAGCTTTCTTGTGTCAAATTATTTAGCTACTGGTCTTCATGTTCTTATGAGCACATTTCATGGCCTTTTAATTATTGAAACCTAACATATAAAAGGCATTATTGTAGATACTAAGAATTCAAATATACACTTTGCATTCAAGGTGCAGAAAACAACGCAGATGATACTGTATTATATCCATATTTAAAAAATCAATATTAGAGGTCATGGAGAGGAAAGAAAGAAGAATATTCACAGACATTTTATGTGTGCTAGTAGTTTGGTACATGTTTACTTGACCTTGAAAACAAAATATACACCCAGTCCTGTATTTGGAAAATACTAAAGGCCATTTACTTGACACTACATGATCATTGAAGAGGAGAAAATATACTTACATAGAGATATTACTATTTCTAAAAATTATGAGTTTCCAAGCATAGTGAACACAAGCTCTAGAACTACTTTAGGTTTTCTTAATTAAGATAATCTCTGTGAAAACCTACATACGCATTTGCATTCTATTTATAAAACCATTTTATTTATTATTTAATTAATGACATTAATTATTAATTTCATGAGGGCAAAAAGACTGTTCATTATTATACCCCTGGAGGGAGAAATACTGTGTGTTCTCAATAGTTTTTTTTTTAATTGAACAATTCTTCATTTCAAGTTGAAAAATATCTTTGAAGTACTTAGTTTGCACTTGGCAAGGTTAGGCAATGGAAATATAATGATTAGGATACAAATCTTGCTTTTGAAGAGCTTAAATATAGGACATATGGTGGTATATCCCTGCTTCTGCTGGCTTGTAACTTATCTTAGCACATGTGGAATGGAAAACAACATGAGCTAGAAAGTGCTTAAGTTACTGATATACCCAATCTGTGGAGGTGTATACTGACCTAAGTATTACACAGCTATTAGCCCACTGTGTGAATGAAATACAGCACTGCTAATGCTGTATGGTAGAAATGGTAGAAATGTGATTACTTCTGTGCTTACACTGGACACTCCTCTGCACCACTGGCAGTGCTGTCATGTATCAACATGCAATCATTTCCATTACAGAAATAAAGGTCTAAATTGTGGCTCCTATTCTATTCTCACTTTAAGATTTCAGGGCATGGTTTGTTTCCTTTTCCTTGAACCTTGAAAGGTTTTGTTACCTCTGAGTTAATTTATATTTAATGACCCTGTGGTGTACTTCTTTATGTGAATTGTGCACATTTTTTGTATTTATTATGGACTAGAATTTAATTTAGTATTAGTTGAAATGACTTTATTTCTATTTATGTATACTAACAAGTCAGATACTTGTTTAGCTCTACTATTGTTTTTTTTTTTATTCTTTTACTTCAAATTGTAGTTCAGATTTTGTATTTAAGCAATGATTCTCCAAATCACCTTGGGAACTAGTTTTCAGAAATCACTAGAAACTAAGGTATCAAATTTGATAGAAAAATTCATTGTCTCAGTCTACCCATTTAAGCCATATATAGCCATCCTGATTACCTTCATTATTTTTTCTCTCAATAAATTTCATATTTCAGAATGACTGATTATTCCAAACAAAAGCAATAAAAAGAAATTATGAGATTTGTTTGCTGGAGAACTGTCCTAGAAGTTTAGAAATGTCACTAGCCTACCCAAGTGGATAGACACTTTCCTGGGAATAATAATTCAGAATTTTGTGCCTCAGATCTGAACTGCCAGGGAGTTTGAGATAAGGAGCTACGTTTGTTTGTTTGTTTTAACTTAATATGCACTAGTCTCACCAGCCTCTCTCCTATCCACAAATAATATGAAGAATTATAAAAAGAAATAATAGAAGTCCTTTATCAACCAGAAAACTGATTCATCTGAGTATTTCCGAAACTACTTTCAATCTTTCCCCAGATACAGTTAGAACATCTCCTTATATTAAGGAGTTACCTATTTAGGGCAAGACTGCTTCAAATGAATTTATGTCCAGTCCCTTGAGCCAGAGCACTGTATCTCAATAGATGGGCTTATCAACTGGACCTGACCTTGACTCTCTGATTTCAACTATTCTTGATACCACCTGTGATCTGTAGCAACTAAGTCTGCTTGCTCTTCATACCCATCATGGCCTGGGTTACTACTGCCTATACCTGACTTGTATTACCTCCTCCAGCTCTGGCTATGCTGTGTCCCATACCTGTTCCCTGACATGCACCCTGCTTCCTATCAGACTTTAGTACAATGACAGTGCTTATTTTTAGCAAACACTTTATGTTCTTTATGTACGGATTACCTACAGGCTGTTTTCTCACCTTGCCCTCTTGTAACTGATATTATCAGTTAACAGAAAGACAAACTGAGTAGAAATTGAAGTAAGAGTGTTCATGAGGTTCTCGAACTCATCTATCCTAATCTGATGGAAACTGAATCTATTGACCTTCAAGTGTAAGATACATGTCTTTGGTCTTCTTTTCTTACAAACTAAATCTGCCTTCAGTTTACAGATTTGCACTGCTCTAGCATTATTTCATCAGAAAAATATTATTTTAATAAATTAACTCTTTGGCTACTTCATTAAGATTATTCATTTTATAATGTTCACAAAGTGGTTTACAGTCTTTCTGTGAAAATGTCAATATTTCTATGTTCTTTCACACTGTATTTTGAGGAGATACTTCAATAGTAAAGAAGATTAATGATATCCTTGATCCAAAGATACCAATTATCTATCCCCATGCTTTTTGTTAATTTTTGAGGGCATATTAGCCAGACTGTGGCTAACTGCTCCAACAAATCAGTTTGCTAAGCACACTGTAGACAGATCTTAAATCTCTAATGTTCTCTTTTTTGCCTTTAAATATATATTGTTTATTTTTTAAATTTTCACCTCTTTTATCACTTATGAAAGCTTTGTAATCTTGTTAGAATGGAAAATCAATTAAGTACATTTGGTAGAGTAAATGGTTTTTTTGTGGTTAAAATGTATTCTTCAGTATAAATGGAGTGAAATGTTATAATAAATCATAATGTTTATATGAAAATCATGAGAATATAAAACTTGTATTTCTAAATTTTAAAGGTCAATTAGATCACACATCTCAGATATTTTTTTTTCAAATCAACAAAATCATTCTTTATAATTTATTGAATCAAAAAGTATTAACTGCTAAACATTAGTGTCATACTGATGTATTTTCTCTCAAGTTGTTAAATTGAGGTCCTTTGTATTTATCAAGCATCTTAATTTAAATACACAAAAAGTATTAGAAAATCCATCAATCAGTAACACTCACCAGAACAGAAACTATTAGGAAATAAACTTTATGTGCATATTATGTGAATCTTAGAAACTTACTACACCCTAAAAGAACAAGTATTTTTCCCTCACTTCTTTTAGAATCAAGTGAGAATCCAGAAAAAACATATTACAATTACAAAGACATTGTCAATTTTATCTATTTTATCTTCATCACTTACCCACTTGAGTGGGCATTAGAAGTCTAACAAAAAGGAAAGATACATCATGTTTTTAGGCAGAAGTTTGTTCATAGTTATTGAAGGTATATCCTTAGATTGTTTTTTCTCCCTTCCACAAACTAGGCTGACACTACTTACATTAAGTGTAAATAGATTTTGCTTCCGCTTAGTGACTGAGTGTAAGCAGAGTGTGACTTCCTGGGGACGCCTGCCCATTATCCGTTGGTTTAGGTCTAGAAAAGAATTCAGTGTGGGATTGATAAAATTCTTCTTTTTCTTACCTCCGGCAAAAGGGAAAACTGTCCCTTAAAGACAAAAGTGGAATGTCTGTTTCTTAAAAAGTCTGTAACTTTTTAATGGGGAATTACACCTTTCCATCTTTGGTTTCCAATAGCTATATTACCTTAGTATTTTATATACTGTTCTTACATTCTTGCACATTATATGTTATATACTATTTTAATGTATTACTTCATTTGATCTTATGAACATTTTCTCAATGTTTACATAAGGAAATTAAGGCACAGATAGGTTTAGAGAGAAAGGGGTATTAATTTACTTCATCTGTGAGATGTAAGACATGTCCAAGGTCATATGGGTGGTTAGCACCTAAAAGGGGCATAATATATGTTTTAAAAAAATGTTCCTTGCATAAAAAACATTGAGCTTTCTTTACAAAACATGTATTCTAGGTGAGCCTGGGCAGCTCAGTCAGTTGAGCATCCAAATTTGGCTTAGGTCACTATCTCCTGGTTGAGAATTTGAGCCCTGTGTCCAGCTCTGTGCTGACAGCTCAGAGCCTGGAGCCTGCTTTGGATTCTGTGTCTCCCTCTATCTCCCTCTCTCACCCTCTCTCTCTTTCTCTGTCTCTCAAAAATAAATAAATAAACATTAAAAAAATTAAAATATAGGTTCTTATGTCAGTGTATGTGCTTTCAGTACTATACTATACAATTTCAAAAATGTCTTCTTTACACCTAGAAATTATCTATTTTAACATTCCACCAAAAAGTACAACTAACAAGTCCAAAATATAATGCAACAATATTCATCTTTATTTCCAAAATATAGTTATTCTACCAAGAATTTCTAACCCCTTTGATTGCATCACCATCTGATTAATCAATCAAACCAGAATCTAGAATTCTTTCTTTGCACCTTCGTTTTCCTCATTTTCTACAAGTTAATACTTAGGCTGGTTTTATCTCTTTTTTATTTCTTTAGCACAATCTTCCTTGCTTGTATTTATTTTAAGATACTAGAACATGTCTTTAAATTAATGCATAACCTCCTTGTTGGATTTCCTGGTAACATTCTTGAATTATCTCAAACCTTACCTTCATTTTTCTGAACAAGTTTGCAATCTAACTCTTAGATTTTGCTATGTCATTTTCTCTGCTTAAAAACCTTCAGAAAAACCTCGTTCCTTCATAGCATTCATGGCCTTCCATGGTATGAGATTTGCTTTTAACACCAGCAACATTATCTTGCCTGAATGCACTCTTCTGCTAACTAAAATGATTCCTCTCTGTAGAGCCCTGCTATCTAGTTAATGCAAAAGTATCCATAAATCTTCAATTTAAGCCATATTTTCTGAGAATTTTCTAATCCAATTCCTCCAAATTTGGTAATCCTCTTCTACTTTCTTATAAAATGTATATTATAACCCTTAACCCAACCATAGTGTTTTTATTTTTATTATGTTTTTTTTTTAATTCTGACGAGAGAGATAGAGCGAGCACGAGCAGGGGAGGGTCAGAGAGAGAGGGAGAAACAGAATCTGAAACAGGCTCTAGGCTCTGAGCTAGCTGTCAGCACAGAGTCTGATGCAGGGCTCAAACCCACGAACCGTGAGATCATGACCTGAGCCAAAGTCGGACACTCAACTGACTGGGCCACACATGCGCCCCAAACCATAATGTTTTTAAAGTGATCAGTTTCTGTATCTGAGTCTTCTAATAGGTTATAAATACCTAGGAATCAGTAAATTTAACATAGTTTTTGGTATATGGTAAGTAAACAATAACATTTCATTAATCAAAATAACTAAACTAACACAAAAATTACAATAAACTTAATTCCCCTCAAAATTGATAGATGAACTATTACAGCGTATTTTTTAGTTTTATAGAATTTGTGAGCAGATGAATTCCATATTATTTAAACTGCAATGTAAAGTCAGATACAGGTTTAATGGTACAAGTATGCATTGGGTTCTGGCTTGAATACAGAAGTGGATATGGCTATAGATATACACACAGTCATAATATACATGAATAGAGATGCACAATATGGCTTATATGCTAGGCCAGAATTACTATATTTTTACTTCTATGAAGACCAAAACAAAGTAGAAAAATTAATCTGAAGTCAAAATGAAATTCTTACTTAGTATCTATTCAGAATTTAAACATATCTATTGCTTCACTATCAAAATTGGAAGGATTTTTTTCAAAGTCTAAACTTAATAAGTGATTAAATTATTACCATAAATTCACATGCCAAAGATTTTTAAACTACAATCCAAATGAAGTGTTAAAAATTGGGGTAATTTCCATACAAATAGAAAATTTCTTCTAATCTCAAGATGTACTCTTGGTAAAGTATAAAGATTTCCATGGGTGTCTGTCTTTCATTAAAAACTTCAGTACATTCATTCAACAAAATTTGTTATTTCCTTGAGGAGTATTATAAATATTTTTGTGAAAGTTTCATTTACTTGAACATTTCTTTTAAGTCTTTCTACTAAGGAATTCCTTAACAAGAAAGCATCTAAAATAAGTTTTTAAAGAGAAACTCAATATGCTTATTGGCACAATTTTGAATGATGGTTAATTTCTGAATTGGAGACAAATACTTCTGTTTTATGTGCTCTAGCATTTCTTCAATGGTGGGTGATATGATTAGGCACACACAGATGTGCCTAAATATTAGTAATAACAGTCACTGCATATTCAGAAAGTATGTGTATAACTTGGTAGAGCTTAATTGCAATATGAGATATATAACCATTTGTTTATCTATGAAAACCAAATAATACCTATTCAGAGAAGCATTTCATTAGCTTGCTTGGCAGTGCTTTTAGAAAGAATCAGTGCCAGATGTGGACACAAAAGAGAGAAGCAGGAATTAAACCAAGGAAATTCTTGGCTACAGTAAACAGTTCATTTTTGCCTAAGGATATTTGCTTGCTGTGCTTTTAATTTTTAATATGCACATATTTTGTCACCCTCCATATATATTCTCCATATATACTCTCATACTAGAAACATTCTATTTGTCCCAAATACTGCATCCTAAAAAATATAATGCACTTTTTGGATGATTTCTGTCATATGAAATAATGGTATAATCATGGAATTAGATGAGATGATGTGTAATGAACTACACCTCATAATATTTATATCAATTTGTGCTGTTTCTTTTAATTTTGGATGACAAATCCTAAACTTTTTCAATAAAACCTCTCTGTATAAACCTGTTACTCATTTGGAATATATTTTCTCCTAATTTTATTCATGATATATGTTTTGGCTTTGAGTGGAAAGTAAAAAAAAAAACATAATTTTTATAAGTAAGCATAAATATCAATTATAAATACACCTGTTCCTGATCACAAGACACTCAAGTATATGATTCTCAATATGTCCACAGAAAAACTTGGTTTGTTATCAAAGTAGTGATGTCAGATAATGATAATATAATGAATAATCCTATCCAACACTTGAAAAGAAGTAACAGATAGGAATATTACATAAAAGGAATATGTAGTTCCTTGGATTATCTTAGAAATTCAAACTTTTTCAAATTAAAAATCCATTCATGTAACTACCAAATTTTTATGCAAATACATAAATTGACAAATAATATGTAACAATGGTTTTCTTACCCAGATATAAATCAGAACTAATTGAGCATATTGAAAAGTACAAACTTTCTGAATTCTTCAACAACTGAATTGCAATCTTTAAAGAGTGGAGATCCAAAACATGTATGCTAAATAGCTCCCTTTCTTTATAAAGTACAGTGCTGAAGATACTTTCTAACTCTCAATAAGTTTGTTTATTTGCCCTCATTTCGATACCTTTAATACGTTTCACATGTTTTTCATAGTGCTAAGCAATTCCACGTTTTATAGTTGCTGCTCTATTTCCCCAAGCGTTTTATCCCCTCTAAAGCATAAATATAAATGGTAGCGGTTACAAAGAACTACTCTATCCAATACCTGGAAAGAAGTAATAGACATGAATATTATACTCTCATAGAACTTCATGTAGGCTTTGCAGATTGACATTACTGTGTTTGTATGTGTATGCATGTCTGTGTATGTGTGTGTGTGTGTGTGTGTCCTCTAGATTTGTCTTTCCACTAAAATAAGTATGAATTTGGAAAATCATTGGTGGTGCATTAAAACCCCATTTTGCCACTTTATATTCATTCTGTTCTATAATTATGTGAAATGGACATTTATTTGTAGCATAAAAATGAATAATGGTACTAAGTTATAGTTTCATTTTTTCTTACATGAATTTAATCTTAGCATGTTTAAAAGCAAGCAGATGAGTTAAACTTTCAAAACACCTTACTGTTACCTTGAAATTAACTATAATACTTCAAATGAGAAAATTAAAATATATTTGTGTAACTTAAAATAATATGATGGCATGATTTATTTTGTGTCATAGTTGTGCTAAGGTGCACCTGGGTTGAAAATCCCATGCTTAGCTATTAGAAGTCACATCAGGAACCTCAGACTCTCTGAGTATCAGATGTTCTCATGCTTAGATTATTATGGATCAGATTTTCCTACCAGAAGCACTGCAAGATTGATGAGGTAAAACTAAATAGCTGAAGTATGCAGATGTTAAAACAGTCAAGCAAGACACAAGGATTCTCCCTATCAACATAAAAAAGGCTAGAACCTTATGATACTTTCCAAATAAAAATTAAAATATACTTTGTTAATGATGTACTGGGTCAATCAAAATGTGATGATGCTAAGTTACTTGTATTTAAATTCAAAACGCAAAATGCTATTTACTTTTATTTCTTGTGAGATTTCCTCATTTTGGAGTCAGAGAATATTTAAGGAAGTTCTGATCTCTTGTGAGTGTTCCCATACTCACAGGAAGTCAGTGGATGCAGGGGCACCTGGGTGGTTAACTTGGTTAATCTTGGTTAAGCTTGATTTTGGCTCTGGTCATGATCTCACAGTTCCATGAGTTTGAGCCTCGCATCTGTCTCTTTGCTGTGCTGACAGCATGAAGCCTGCTTGGAATTCTATCTCCCTCTCTTTCTGTCCCTCCCCTGCTTGTTCTCTCTCTCTCTCTCTCAAAATAAATAAACTTTAAAGAGAGAAGAAAAAAAAAAAGTCAGTGGCTGAGAAAAGTGTCTTANAATTCTATCTCCCTCTCTTTCCGTCCCTCCCCTGCTTGTTCTCTCTCTCTCTCTCAAAATAAATAAACTTTAAAGAGAGAAGAAAAAAAAAAAGTCAGTGGCTGAGAAAAGTGTCTTACGGTTCTTAAAAGATTTATTACCCCACTGCTATTTCATTCATCTATTCCATGACCAGGATGTATAAGATGCTCATATGAGTTAGGATTTTCCAAAGAAACAGAACCAATATACACAGATGTATAGAAAGGGATTTATTTTGAGAAGTCAGCTCTTCTGTTTATGGAGGCTGAGAAGTCCCACTTTTGCAGTCATTCATCTCACACTCCTGTGGTCTACTCAATGACTTTAGTCTTTCAAGGATCCTCTAATTTTCCAGCATCATCAAGTATTTTATGCCCTCTGTATCTTTCTGCACGGTATTCGAGCATGCTATATTTCCTACCAATAATGAAAACTTCTTTAACTTTTATGCTTCTCCTGCAATACAAAAGCCATCTGACTCACAGTATAGATATCTTCCCATAAAATTGTTTATACTCACTGACTTCACGTCTTGTCTTTCATAACCCCTCACTCTTCCAGTCCAGAAACCCTTTCACTTATACTACTTAGACCTAAACTAATAGATACTAGATACAAACTAATCTTGTCAAGTACACCAAATAACCTATTTTTATAAAATCTATACATATCTGCTTAGATATCAGCTTAGTCAACATCTCTGCAGCATTTAACAAAATTGATCACTTCAATCTTCTTACGCATGTCCTTTGCTTGGCTTCCAGCAAGGAAGTTATGCACTAGATATTCAGTATATATTATCTTCTTTACCTATTGATTTTTCATTTGTCATTTATTCTAAGTATCCTTTGTTAGCTATTTATTTTATCTCTTATTTAAAAATGTTTAGGTACCTTAAAACTTGTTCTCAGGACTTCTTTTTTTTATGATTTATTATAATTCTATGAACATGAACAGTGGGATAAAGTAACTCAGAGCATATGATCTGGAGCCAAACAGGCCTGACTGGGATTTAGGCTTGATCTTACTAGCAAGTGGTCCTAAGCAAAATATTTAAACTGTTTGGATCTCATTTTTCTTCCCTCTAAAATGAAGACAGTAATAATGTCTACTTTTTAGGCTTGTTTTTTGAAGTAAATAAAATTACTTAGAATAGTACTTGACACCTGGTGATAGCTCAACACATGTTATTTAAGAGGAATTTTTTAATGTCATAACTTTACTCACCATCAATATGCTGATTAGGTCAAAATTTATAACTCCATGATTGACCTCACCCTTGGCTTCCAATCGCACATTACTAACTGATTTAGTAAATATCTCAAAATTAAATATCTAAAACAGAACTTCTGTTTTACTCCAATAATATAAATTCTTCTCTTAGTATTTCTCATTCCACTAAATAGCATAATATTTATCTAGTTATTTATTTATTTAACCACTGTAAGAACTCATCTCAGGGATCTTTTTTTAAGTAAATTTTTTAATGTTTATTTATTTTTTCAGAGAGAGAGACAGATAGCCAGTGGGGAAGGGACAGAGAGAGAGGGGTAGGCACAGAATCTTTAAAAAAATTTTTTTAATGTTTATTTATTTTTGAGAGAGAGCGAGAGAGAGAAAGAGAGAGAGAGAGAGATAGAGAGAGAGAGAGAGAAAGAGACAGAGCACTAATACGGGAGAGCCAGAGAGAGGGAGACACAGAATCTGAAGCAGGCTCCAGGCTCTGAGCTATCAGCACAGAGCCCAACACGGAGCTCAAACTCACAAACCATGAGATCATGGCCTGGGCTGAAGTCAGAAGCTTAACCAACTGAGCCACACAGGTTCCCTGGGAGACACAGAATTTGAAGTAGGCTACAGGTTCAGAGCTGTCAGGACAGAGCCCAATGTGGGGCTTGAACCCACAAACCATGGGAGCTGAAGTCAGACACTCAACCCACTGAGCCACCCAGGCACCCCAATTTTGAGAATCTAAGAGGATGGAAGTCTATTACCATATGGCACAAAATAAACTCAACTTCCCTAAGAGTCTTTTTCTTCCACCTTCTGATTGTTTCCTCTTGTTCATGCAACATCATCTCATAGCTTATCTCACTTATCTGTTGATATTATATACTATAAAGAAAGTAGGGTAAGTTGATACATTAAAAAAGGACATTATTCTCCTGGCTCCTCTATCCAAAAATGAAGATGTAAATGAAATGAAAATGTAAGGAGAATGGAAGAAAAAATATTTATGACCAATTATCTCAGCAACCCTGAATAGTCAGTTAAAATAGAAATAGGAAAAATATATATTATTGATCATATCGCTCTTTGAAGCTCTGCTTAATTTGGTCTATGCCAAAGTTTTGCATAAAGCTCTTGGCTGACATTCACATGCTTCAAACTAAACCTTTCCCTGATGAAGAAAAGACATTCACTTGGCATTCAGTATCTACCCCCATCTGCTCTTGCCATTTCCAGCTGCTTCCCTTATGGTCCATGAACTGGGAAGAGTCTTAAGTGTCTAATTTACCTAAAATGGGAGTGGTATCCATTCATTAAGCATGCTATTGATATTTCATCAGGTGTTTAAATGACTGACTTGAAATATGTAGAATTTTGACCAATTCTCTCCTGATTATTGATTATTCAAAGATGTCGAACATAGATCTGATTTTTATAGAGGAAATTCAGTCACTTTATGTAGAACTTGAAGATTCTTAGAGGTCATTCAGTTAGGTTTTGTTTCCTTTCAATATAGACTTAACCAAAAATTCAACAGCTATTACTGAATACCTCCTATGAGGAAAAAAAAATCATTTATCAGTCTAGAATCTTTACCCAAATATTTACACATTATAGAAAAATATAAAATGAATAATCATACACTATGGAGACTGTTAATGGAACTGCTATCCATGTCTCTATGTGTTTAATCAGACAGGTTTTCTAATGAGGTCACGGGAATTAGAGATTTTATGGTTGCAGGTAGATGGATAACTAATATTGGAGTGAAACACTTGAAGAGAGTGGTGATTTGTTTGCAACTTTGGATTACATTGAATTCCCAGAGTTCCTCACTTGTCTTGCGAGGCATAAGCGATAGAGAATACCAGGAAAGAGGAGAGGGGGAAAATGCAGAACTGGAGAGAAGAGACCTTCTTAATTCTAAGATTTCACTTAGTAATTTCTCTAGGGCTTGTCTCATACAACACAATTGTCATGTAGCTCTTTATTATTAGCCTTAGCTGTTTATTTTGTCCCTGAACTACTGAATTACTCAGGAGAAATGGGATGAAAAAAATGTGCTGAAAGTGTAGGTGGTAACAACATTCAGGATTAGACTTCATTATGGGGCCCAACTTGTTTCATTGGTCTCACAAATGACCTGAGTCACATAGTTAGAAAAGTTTTTTCTTGTTTGCATTTCCTCATATAATTTGTCTCCCAAGAGAAATATCATGTCAATTCATGAATATCTGAATGTGGATCAGAACCAGGCTGGCAGATGAGCCCTGAGATGTTGGGGGAAAAGGATGATATGAAGTATGGGTACTTTGAAAGAAAAATAATGAAGTAGCTCATAACTTTATTGAGACAGCCCTTGTAATTAAAAATGGAACTAGAGCTATATTAAGACATTTTAAGATATCATTGCACGATTACCTTGAAAGCTTTTCTTTATATAACATAAAAAAAATTCACCCATCCATGGTAAATAAACTTCATCTCTAAATATATATTGTGATGCAGTTAATCTGTGTTAACAGATTAATCTGTGATGCAGTTAATTTGTGTGAAAGTTAATACTTTCATAACCATTGCATTTTATAAATGTCATTGTCCAATAATTAGCCAAACTTTCTGTGTTTGTCTCAAATCTTTCCAAAAGTCCTCAAAAAGTACTTTCTAAGGCTTAAGCTCTGCTTATAGTGTTTAACGTCTCATTTAACTATGAATGAGACAACGGATTTATTCAGAACTACATGGGGGTGATTTTGGATAAAATTCCATGTTTGAATCACATATACTTGTCAAATGATTTTACTTAACTCTCAATTATTATGAAATATGTTTCGTTTTTTAAACTATACATAATTATCCATACGGCACAATGTCCGAGTTTTCCTTCTCTTCTTTACTCACACAACATATAAAGATATTGACATTAGACTGATCTGAGAATAAGGCAAGGGCTACTACTCAGAGATGAGTGTGTCGATGAGTTCAATTATCTTGCAAATTATGTAATTATTACATCTTAAAATGTTTGTTTGTGGACCATCCATTCTTTTTAAATGCCTTTTCTTATATTCTTGATACTCTTTTTAATAATAAAAGGGGTTAAAAAAAGACACCACTGTGATTTTGGATTAAGATAATAGAACTCAAACATTTCAAATAAACTGCAAGAGTTACTCTTGGACTACGGTCTCTCTCTGAAATTATAAGGTTATTGTACTGAGAAAAATGAGTGTAGGTATGTTTCATTTCTTCTCGTGCCATGTCTAGCTAACCAAAAGGAAAAAAAAAACCATGAATCCCATTTACACTCTTCTTATTTTTCAGTCTCCTTTCACACATGTAAAAAAAGACCTTAAATAAACTATGTTAACTTAATATACATATTAACAAAATAATATAGTTAACAAGTGGCATAAAGCACTGCTTTATCTTTCTCAAGTGATAAATACAATTACAGTGGCACTGTTACAGGGCATACTGGGATAAACAAAGATGTTGTCAGGCTCACTGGCCATTGGTTCGTCTACTCCAAGGCTGAAAGATATCACTATATTTGTACACCTGTAGCACATCTAAGTTAGCTTCACTACACTGATCGGGAAGATCTGACATTAGATATGGCTAAGAATCATATAGACTGGCTAAGTGCTTCCCACGTAAAAATGCATTTATAGAATGAAATTTTAAAGCACAATCAGGTGCAGCACTTGGTTGCTGAATTCGAGTATCTAAGAAAAATCAACCAGATATAAATGAAGAAGAAATCAATATGGCTGACAAGTAAACATCATTAGCCTAAAAACTATAACTACTGTTGGAAGTATATAAGAAGTAGGTAATACACAGGCTTTCACTAATCTTAGTTTTCATTGCTTTCACGTAATAATTTTACAGCTGCTATTCAAAATTCACAAATGAAAACTGCATATTTCTAACATTTAAATGTACTAAAATACCTGGAGATCTTAAAGTGCAGAATCTAATTCAGTAGATCTGGGGCGGAGCCCAAGATTCTGCATTTCTACCATGTTCTTAGGTGTTGCTGTTGTCACTTAACAGTTTGTGCAGTGGAACGAAAGCATTTCATCCATGTATTTTTTTTAATGTTTTTATTTATTTGAGAGAGAGAGAGAGCATGAGCAGGGGAGGGTCAGAGAGAGAGGAAGTTACAGAGTCTGAAACAGGCTAGCTGTCAGCACAGAGCCCGATGCGGGGCTCAAACCCACGAACTGTGAGATCATGACCTGAGCCAAAGTCAGACGCTTAACCAACTGAGCCACCCAGGCGCCCCAACATCCATGTATTTTAAAAGTCTAAAACTACTTTATATCAAAACTAACTAACAATGAGTTTGTGATATGAATAAACATGGAAATACAAACCTGAAAGTTGTGAAACATTTTTACAATATAACAAAATTCTGTAGATTAATAAGCATATATAATGCTGATGGGTTTTCTTTCTAAGTGCTATTTTAATCTCCCCTAAGATTTTTTTTAAATAGAGAAAATTATCAAAGAACACACACTTATGATTGTGTGTACTACTTTCATGTGACCTGATTGCTGTGATAGATGTTGACAAGCTTCTTTATTCTAATGAATAAACACAAAGGATTAATTTAATAAGAATAAGATGACATCTTTAAAGTATAATCACCATTTCCCTCGAGCAAAAAAAAGAAAAAAATTCAAGATCTTCTAAAACAGTGCATTAGCTTAAGCACAGAAAATCTCGATAGTTTGAAATTTTAGTAATATAATAAAATTATAAGCCTACTAAGATAATACCATTTCTTACAATCTTCAGAATAAAATTATCCCACATGTTACACAGGAAGCATGAGTGTTATGTGCAATACACTAAAGCACACATGTTGCTATTTATATTATGAGATCGTTTATATATATAATTTATTAACCATTTCCATGATTTGAATTTGGTAAATGCTGTTTTAATATATGATGTACCACCATGTAGTTGTACACTTCTATCATGAAGGATTCTTATACATATGGCAGAATAGAAATTTTCTTCTCTTCGTTATATGTATACAAAGTCTAGACATGTTTTGCTGCCCAATAAATTCTATTTTGATATTACAGCAAAGCCTAACAAGGTTGTAGATGCTAAAGTTAGAATCTCTTCCCAGTACTGTCAACTGGTGCCCAAAATAGTAATTCTCCTGTGAGCTTTGAAATCAACTAACAGGAGTCAGCACATAAAAGCAAGAGGCTGAAAGTCTCCCTGCATGAAAGCATATGTAAAGTTGACTAAGAATACATGGTCAGCAGGTAAGCACAGAAAAGAAACACATTCAGAGTTGGCTGTGGGTGAATGTCCAGAATGTAGCATTGTCCAAGAAAGAAACAAAATCTCAGATCAGCAATCAATGATTCACTTGGAGAATGGGAGTATTTTCCTTTGGGGAGCAGGGTTATATGTCTTATGAAGACATCCATCTTCTTTCTGGACTCTGCTAAATAGCAACATTCTGAATAGTTATTTAATTTTTGAGGCTACTGATTCTGAAGAGGAGAGCCCTAAGGGACCAATGGAAGAAGTACTGGTTAAGAGAGACTAATACATTCCCTGTATAACAACAACATTGAATTTCTTGATCCGCAAAGCTTAGGGCCAGTTGTTAGAACAAGGTCATCTATTTTATAGTCTTTTATAATGGATCTAATTCATTTTTCAGTCTTAGGACCAATTTTTAAACTATAGTAATCTGTGACTGTAATTTAAATATGATGTCTGAGAAAGTATGAAAAGCAAATTCCTAATGTCGAAATGAAAAGACTCTTATGTGAGATATCTAAGGTGAGAATATGTTAAACCTATTAACATATTATATTTTCATAGTGTTAATAATTAAATATCTTAAGATATATATGAAACATTTTTGAAATTCATAACTCATGTCCATTGTTATAGCATAAAGGCATGTGTATTTTTAATTTTAGATTTTAGTCTCTCACCATAACTGAATGCTGGAAATGATTATAACATAATAACTATGAGAAAAACACTGGGATAACCAAAGGTTAAAAACAGAGAATTAATTAGTAATCTCCTGTTTAAAAATAGCATGACTGGGGTGCATGGGTGACTCAGTTGGTTACATGTCCGACTTCAGCTTAGGTCGTGATCTCAAAGTTGGTGAGTTCAAGCCCCACATCGGGCTCTGTGCTAACATCTCAGAGCCTGAAGCCTACTGCATAATCTGTGTCTCCCTCTCTCTCTGCCCCTGCCTCACTCACACACTGTTTCTCTCTCTCTCAAAAATAAACATTAAAAAATTAAAACAAACAAACAAATAAAAATAGCATGACTGCCACACATAGGACAGAGTAGATGTTTTAGTTGCACCATGTTCCCAATATTGCTCTCGGTGTTTCTTCCCCATGCTATCATCAAAGCAAGATGCATCACTAGTATGGATCACACAGTAGGTAACTAGAAGTTTGTGCTGGCGGGTGACTGGGCGGGGACACAACTAGGACAGGAGGGCCTCAGGCAGGCCCTTGCCATGTGGTATACGTATACATCCAGAAGAAGTGGTGATTACAAGCAGGGGAGATAATCCTTAGAAAATAGCAATCTTTGAAAGAGAGTTAGAGGAGGTTATCTGTGGGTCAGAACTGTTGGATTCATAGAGCGGTCAGCCTGTATTTTTAATCAGTGGTTCTCTTCCCCACTAAACTCATCAATTCTACATATTCCTGAAATTCTGCTTGATATTCTCCTTTCACATTACCAGGCAAGAAGTTATATACCAGGGGAAAAGAACTCACAAAGAAAACTGAATATTTGAACAATTTAACTGATAAATAAAATATTAAAAATGAAACAATGACACCTTAACTGGTATTAATGAACCAAACCAAATAAAAATGTATAATAAAGGGATTAAATTCTGTCAAAGAGATATGAGCAGAGATTGAAAATAAAGAGGAGGAATAAGGAGTCATAAAGAAGAATCAGGTTGAAATGCTGGGTACGATAAATGCAAAATGAAATAAAGAACTTAACTGGCAGCTTGGAGGTTAGGAACAAGTTAGACACAGAGACAGCACATAAAATATATATATATCTATATATATATCTATTTCTGGATATGGAAGATAGAGGAAGAAACATCAGAAGAGTCTTAGGAGAGGAAGATGATATGGAAAAGTATTTACAGTTACTATGTCAGAATTTAATGAAATTAGGGAAAATGTGAGACTTGAAATCTAAAATTTTTGTCAAGTACAAGGTAAGCTAGATTTAAAAAAAAAAACTACACTTGTGATCAATAAAATTGAATTAAAGAATAGGAAATGACAAATAATTAGAAAATCTTAAGAAAAATACTTTCCTTACAATGTACACATGTACTTTTACATTTTACAAATGTACAGGGCAGCAGTTGACATGTGAATTCTCAACAGTGACACTGAATGAAAACAAATACATGGAATAATAATTTCTAGGTTTTGAAGAAAAATATCTTGTAATTTATGTCCATTTTATGTAGTATATAAATGTGATAGAGGATAAAAACGATGAGGAAACCTAGACTTTTTAAGTAATAGCAGAAAAGCACTGATTTCAATGTGCTTTGGGGTTTTTTTTTTTTTGTTTGTTTGTTTGTTTGGTAGAATTACCCTAACAAAAGCATAAGTAACTCAAAGTAATTCTATGAGGTTTCTGAATTTAGAATGTGAAATAAAAATATAATAAAAGAGTCTGTTTGTAAATAAGGCAAAATAGTATTAGTAAGTGTGACCCAGTAGCCTGTGGAATTGTCAAGTAGATGGGCATCTTTACATTTTATTCTTTTCAACTGGACTGAGAGGTACAGTAGTGCTGTAGAGAAATTTCTCTTCTGTTTTACCTTTTTTTCTTTTTTCTTTTTTTTTTTTGCTTTTTAATTGGAGAATGGATTAGCTCCATGTAATTTACCAAATAAAAAGCATCACCAGGTTTGTGTTCCCAGAGAAAACCAGGACTTGAAGGAATTTACAGGAATTTCCTGTAATTCCCAGGAACTACAGCTGGGAGGGAGGCAGTGAATTATGTGTGAAGTTTCACAGCCTGGAATCTAAGAGAAAAAGTTCTAGGTCCAGGTCCAGGATATGAAACCTGTTCTATCATCACTCAATTTATGCAGTTGAACAAATGATTTAATCAATCTTGTATAGCTTTCTTATCTATAAAATATGGATAAAACACAACCTAAGGCTTACAACTCTCAAACAGGTTAATTTTGTGTTTATATAGACCAGTAGAGGGGATTAAACAGGGTGGCCTCTATGAAGAGATTATGGGTAGCCAAGTACAGAAAAAAGAAGGGTTCCATTCTTCTAGGAAGGGTAAAACACGAAGGCAATGATGCTTGAAAACAAAGATGGAGTAATGCCAAAGACAATTGGTACCCTTCTCAACATTCATAAATAGATATCTAGCAAAAAAGATTATATGGGCTTTCTGAATTAATTGTGGAAAAACAAGTAGAATACTGATCATGTTTCTACTTTATTTTCTGTTTGTATGTATTTAGCATGATTTTTTAAAGTTTACTTTTGCTTGAAATGAATCAGATTTCAGATGGTAAACATTTGAATGAAAAAGAGGTACTAGGGGATAAATGGGGCATGGGGAAAACAGATATTGTTAAGGTCTTGTTCTTTCCTAGATCAAGTCCAATGTGTTGCAATTTGTGTCAGCTCTACCTTCAAAATATATCTGGGTCTGAATTCTCCCACCACCTCCTCTACTACTCAACCATCGTCCTCATGTGGCTAACTGCAGGAGCCTACAAGTTCGTCTCTCTAATGCTACTTTTGCCCACTCTTCATTTATTTTCCCCAGAATAGTAGAAGTGATTCTTACAAAACCTAATAATTCCATGCCCTCCCTTTGGCCAGTCCCCTCAGTGCTTTCTCCTACCACCTAGAACAAAAGGCAAATTCCTTAGAATGGACTGAAAAAAAGAACACCAGGTCCCTAGCTGCTCTCTCCTCCCCCATTTCCTGCTGTAACATTTGCTCATTCCACAGCAACTACAATGGCCTCTTTGCTTTTCCTCAAACACAGAAAGTGAACACATTTGAGGCGTTTGCTTCTCCTTTCCTAGGCCTTGTCTTCCAAAACACCAAAAATTCTAGATCCTACTTTTTTAGTTTCCTTATTTTTGTTTCTAATGTTTATTTATTTTTGAGAGACAGAGACAAAGTGCAAGCGAGGGAGGGGCAGAGAGAGGGAGACAAAGACTCCAAAACAGGCTCCAGGCTCTGAGTTATCAGCTTATAGCCCAACTTCGGAGCTCGAACCCACCAGCCATGAGATCATGATGTGAGACAAAGCCTGAAGCTTAAATAATTGAGTCACCTGGGCGCCTTTTGTTTTTGGTCTCCTTAATAAGAAAAATTCCCTATCCACTCTATCTAAAATATCGGTTTTCTCTCACTACCCTTTTCTTGTGTGATTTCTTTTTTACCTATGTTACTCTTTGCAGTAAATAATTCTAACAACAAATAACAAATAAATTTATCTGTTCATTGTTGGCTGCCAATCACAAGGTTTTAAGAATCAAGAGAGTGGTGGCTTGGTTTATTCTTTTTCAGGTACCCTTCAGGTTTCCTGAATTCAAAACTACTTCTGGGGGATAAAATCCCAGATGAGGGGTTCCTGGGTGGCTCAGGCGGGTGGTTAAGCATCCGACTTCGCTTCAGGTCATGATCTTGCTTTCAGTGAGTTTGAGCCCTGGAATGCTCTCTGTGCTGGCAGCTCAGAGCTCTGTACCTCTCTTTCACTCTGCCCCTCTCCCACTCACCTCTGTCTCTGTCTCTCTCTCTCTCTCAAAAATAAATAAATATAATAAAAAAATCTCAGATGAGAATATGGGGAGAGTTTAAGACTGAAGTTTTCTGGTATCACTAATTGAAACATTGTTTTCAAAACTTCTTGGAAATGTGTGTCCAATTTAGCAGTCAAAAGGTTTCTTCCACACATTTCTATGTGCAAATATATTTGATTATTTTGATTTACTTTCTTAAGCTCATGAAAAAAAAGGGAGTTAAACATGTTTTAGCTGAAACACAAATATGGTAATTAAATATATATGGCATTTTCTTTTTATTAAGAGCTTCCTCAGACTGCATTTTATTATAGCTATCATATAGTACTAGGTTAAATCTATTCAGAAATAATAAGAGAATCTTAAAAAACCAAAGTGTATTCAGTGTATGTATGATGCGAATGTAAATGTGTAGGTGTTTTAGTTATATAAGTGTTTATATGATATACAATATACAGAATATATTATATTACATTATATATAAATTAAACATGCATATATAAATACGGGTTTATAAGTAGATAGGGTAATTGATCACACGGTAAAATTATAACATGGAAAATTATATTTTAGTGAATACAGTTGGCCATGTGAATCAAATCCCTCGTTTTGCATTTTCCTCACTACTTATGCACTGGTACAGTGAGATAAGAAGCAGATAGCAGTGAAACTAAAAAAAAAATAGCTATGATGCTTCCTCCTGCCATTGCCACACTGTACAGTTCTGCTTAAAAGCTCTTTCAACTGAAGAGTATGATATCTAACGTCTTTCTCTGAAAGAGAAATGTGCAACTTCTACATCCATTTACACGTTTATTTTAAATGAAGTTTTGAGGGATAGAAAAATCTTTATACAACTGCTATTATCATTTTCATAAATGTCTTCATTTGATTTATTATAAAGGAAGTTTGCTTCTTTTTATGAACTGTGGCATCTAATGTTTAGATTTGAAGCGGTATTTTCTGATTTATGTTGGCGTTAATAACATTGACTCTGCGAAAATCACCATTCCCTCCTGGTTGGGCACTAGCCTTGGGAGCATAGGGCACAGCTATCTAACGGCAGCATCCACAGCTGTTCATGCTGACGCAGATTGGAGTGTTATTTCCTTGACAGAGGTCACAGACAAGCATAGAAGATAATTTCATGAGGCATCTGCTATATTTGTGGTTATACTCATTCCTCAAGATTGACCTACAAACTTTAGTTTCTGCAAGAAAATAACATTAACTCAAGACACAGGGGCTTATAAATGGAAAACTGTAAAAATGAATTTTCACGTGAATGGAATGTTATCTTCAATTGAAAAATCAATATAGTTAAAACCAATAAAATGTTGGTTTCAAAAGAGGCTTGAATAGAGGTCAAAATGGATATATTTAACTTGAAAAGCTTTAAACTATAATATAAAAATCCAGATAGAATATATATATCCAGCAAGTGTGTAAGAGCTTATGGTTATCTAAACAGTTTAGATAGAATCTCTTCCTTAAAATATTCAGTTTTTGGTAAACTAGAGCAAATAAAACATGATTACAATAAACAATTTTACTTTAAATACTTTTATCAATGTCTGCTTTGAAGTAAGTAAAATCTATTCTCAATAATAATTTGCTATAAATTAAAATCTCAAAGGCTTAGCTAACTCTCTATTGAAATCTATTTCAGTCCTAAAGCTTCTTTTTGGGCACCTAATGGGTGCCATCAAATATGCCATAAGATTATCAACTTTGAAGCCAAAATTTTGTTCAAATGTTGCCTTGTTACTTGTCTGTGTGACACTGAACAAATTACTTAAATCTTTTAAGCCTCAGTTTTATCATCTATAAAAAGAATATTAAAGTAACAAGAAATAATTCTATGAAGATTAAGTTTCATTTTTTATTTTTTTTTAAGTTTACTTATTTATTTTTAGAGAGAGAAACAGAGCAGTATCAGGTCAGGGGCACAGAGAAAGGACGTAGAAGCCAGCTCCACGGTGTCAGTGTAGAGCCTGCCATAGGGCTTGAACTCACCAACTGTGTAATCAGGACCTGAGCTGAAATCAAGAGTAGGCCACTTAACTGACTGAACCCCAAGGTGTCCCAGAGATTAAGTTTTAAAATGCTCAGAAAATCACATAGAATGATATATAGCAATTATTAGCTATTTCTTAAATATATACTGCATGCCTTCTTAATGTGTTTAACTTGAGACAACAAAACAAAACAAAAAAACACTGTCTTACCTAATTCTCAAGAGGGTTTCAGGAAACCAAAATAATTATTTTTACCTATGAGCAAACGGTTTGCTCCCTGGCCATTTTTCTTATCAATAAATTTATTTTTTTTCTTAGAAAATAGTTTTTAGTTGCCAAATACATGCCAGATACAAAAGTCTTAGATATAAATATGATGGCAGATATGGGCAGGGTTTGTAGGGTAAAGGGGATTATGCCTGCTGATAAGCACACCCAGCACAGAAGAACTTAATCGAAAGTTACCTGAAACTGTTTCCTACATTTGGGAAACTGTGGGTCCTTCAGTTTTGCACAGTGAGGATGTAGAAGAGTAAGAAACATGTGCTTAGATCATAGATCTTCTATATGGAAAACTTAATTTTATACCAAAACCAATGAGAAAATATTTGAGTGTTTTAAATATAGCAGTGGAAAGTATTTGACTATACAATAATCAAATTGCTGTTTGGCAAAATATAGTAAAAATATAATCAATATAAGAAACATATTTTTGAAGACAGCATCAAACAAATCCTTCTACTCAAAACGATTTACAAATCTTTGTACATTTCAGAATAAGAGATTAAACACACAGAAATATATTTCATTAGAAATTAGCCTGGGGTGGGAGGGCACCTGGCTGGCTCAGTTGGCGGGGCATGAGACTCTTGATCTCAGGGTTGTGACTCCATGTAGTATGGAGCAATTACTTAAAAATAAAAATAAAAACAAAAACAAAAACAAATCTTTTAAAAAAAGAGAAACTAGCTTTGGAATAGGTGAAGGGGATTGAGAGGTACAAACTTTCAGTTACAACATAGATTAAGTTATGGGGATGAAAAGTACAGCATAATGAAAATAGTCAATAATACCAGGAAGGAAAAAAGGAAAGAAGAGAGGGAAGAAGGGAGCAAAGAAGGAAGGGAAGAAGGGAGGAAGGAAGGAAGGAATGAGGAAAGAAGAAAAGGAAGGAAGGAAGGAAGGAAGTAAGGGAGGGAGGAAGGAAGGAAGGAAGGAAGGGAGGGAGGAAGTCTTTTGTGGAAAATAACAGAGCTATGTAAACTTAAAAATATATTATGAAGATCTCATAAGTCTTATTCAGGAATGACATGGGTTTTCTTTTTTCTTTTTTAAAAATTTTTAATGTTTTATTTACTTCTGAGAGAGAGAGAGAGAGACAGAGAGAGCAGAGGAGGGTCAGAGAGAGGGAGATACAGCATCTGAAATAGGCTCCAGTCTCTGAGCTAGCTGTCAGCACAGAGCCCCACACAGGGCTCGAACCCACGAACCGTGAGATAATGACCTGAGCCGAAGTCGGACGGTTAACCGACTGAGCCACTTAGCGCCCGGACATTGGATTTTCTAAAATTGTTGGTAAAAAGTAAGATTTTTGCCTATGGACATTAGTTGAAATTTTTAAAATTATAGAGACTGTCCAAACATTCCTCAATGATTTAACCAAGGAACAAAAAGGAAGGAGAGTTAGAAGTAAATAACATTAGCTTATCTATTATTATCTAAGCTGTGAATTATAAACTGCTGTCCTAAGAGACCCAACTTAATTGAAATGGTGCCTGCTTTGTGTTTGGTTCTTTAGCACAAGTATTGAAAATAAATGCACAATGGTAATACATTTCTTCTGTGACACATTTATTATTTTTTTAATTTTTAAAAATGTTTTATTTTAAACATTTCTGAGAGATGAGAGATAGCGTGAGCAGCAGAAGGTCAGAGAGAGAGGGAGATACAGAATCTGAAACAGGCTCCAGGATCTGAGGTAACTGTCAGCAGAGAGCCCAATGTAGGGCTCGAACCCACGAACCGTGAGATCATGACCGGAGCCGAAGTCCTACTCTTAACTGACTGAGCCACCCAGGCACCGCCCCCTCTGTGACATGTTTATAAAGATCGTTTTTTTTTAAATTTCAAATTTACTTTGGTTATGTACATGATATTAAGAGATTTATAAGAAAAATAAAATGTTTAAAAAAATGACCAACTAAAATCACAAGAAGTTGGAGAACAATGGAGAGTAAATGGGAGAAATAAGAATGAAGACTTTATTTAAACAAACACATACAATCAAACTTATTACTTGACTTATTGTGTGGAAATAAGAAGAGATGACATTTTTCTCTCTTTCTTTCTAACTAATAAAAAATTATGTGCTTGGTCTTTGAGAAGTAAGACAAGGGGAAATGTGCCAAATTATAACCAATTACTGGAGATTATTACCCATAGCCTTGGTAAGGTTTCCAAGATTTGTTCAGAGGGCAAGTATTTTGACAGGTATTTGGAAGAAACAGAAAGGTGGTAAATTGGTGAGGGGTTGAATAGTGTTACAAGTGAAAAATAATGTAGGGTTAATGTCTATGATCTATCAGCATTTGGAAGCATGACTAAATTGCAAGAATCTGGGACATTTGTCAAGTTATATATTTTAAATGCAAAGTAAGTACAAAGATATGAAGGGCCTATTTTCCTTTTTATTTATTTATTTTATTTCATATGGCAGTGCATGAATATGCTCTGAATAATAAAAAAATGTTCAGCAGATTGATTCATGAATAGTCATTCACTATTTTGAATGCTATGAAAATTGTCCTACTGAATCAGAATTTGAATGTGAAATTTAATTTTTGATTTTATTTGATCTCAAGTATTATGTAATGGTAGCAATATTTTTCATTCACCCTGAGAAATGAAATGTAATTTGTACTGTATTGTAAGTTCTTCCAATAACTTATTAAGATAAATTTTCCTTTTATCCAATATGAACCTGTTATAACAAAGCATGATTGATAGTGTGGGAAGATTGATAGCTATAATTCAAGATTAACAAATTTCCAGCATTATTCTATTCTTTGATCTTATACCTATCCTACATGTGCTTGAAAAAATAATATTAATACTTTCATTTAGCCATATACTGGTTTTTGTTCTTCGGTTTTTTTTTTTCCTTTAATCAATTAAAAGTCTTACCATCTAATTATCTCTAGGAAGATTTTTATCTATTTTCTCTTTAACAGTCAATATGTTTTCAGGCATCAAGAACTCTTGTGAGAATTTTACCTAATTAATTTGGTCAACAAGTATTTATTTAGCACTTACTAGGTGCTAGTCACTTTTCTATAAAACAGACATAGGAATGAACGAAACAGAAAAAAACAAATACTCTAATCATGAAGCTTTCATTCTAGCTGAGGAAGTCAGAACATTAATCTCATAATAATTAAAACATATAAATTTCATATAAGAAATACAAGAGGAAAAAGTGAAGTAGTGAAGGATTATGGAGTGCCTGAACAGTGGGATTTTATTTTATATATGTTTTCTAGAGTGTGAACATGCGATTTTTCTATAAAAACCTTAAGGAGGTAAAGGTGATCTTATGAAAGGAGTGTAGGTATGGAGAATGGCAAGTGCTATGTCCCTGGGGTGTGAGCATGACTTGTTACATTGAGAAACACAGTGCAGTCAGAGTTGATTAAGCCAGAGATGCAAAGAGGGATATAAATTTAGAGAGTGAATAGGATGAAATATCCTATAGATATGTGAAAACATTGGGGAGTTTGGAGCAGAGGAGTAATACAGACTCTTCCAAAGGATAGTGAAGGGGCTTGCACAGAACTGACTATCCACAGAATGGGCAGCAGGAGAGATCATGGTTAGGAGGGAGGCAAAGTATGTGGTCCAGGAGGGCATGTGGTGGCCTGGATTAATGCGGTGGCTGTGGACGTGGTGAGAAATGGTCAGACACTGGTTATAGGTTTTGACTGAAAACAAAAGATTTGCTAATGAACTGAATGTGAGATGTGGATAGTCAAGTTTTCAGTATGAGGAACTTGAGGGACACAGTTACCATTTGTTGAGTTGCAAATTTTTTTAATATGTTAAGTTTGAGATACCAATGTGGAGTTGCCAAATAGAAGTTAGATACAGATAGGTTTGGTTAATATCAGCCTCTGGACTCAAAGAACTCAACAAAAGAGTAGGATATATTTAAAAAGGGGAAAAAATCACAGGACTAATCCTTAGGCATAATAGCATGCAAAGATTGGAAATGATAAGGAGGGAGCTAGCATACACACTGATAATGTATTTGCAGTGAGGCAGGAGGGACGTGGGAGAGTGGGGTTTCCTTGGAGAAAACTGGTCACAGTATTTCAAGAAAAAAATATATAAATTACTTTTTCAAATGCTGATGGTAGCTCAAAAAAATGAGAAGTGAGAATTGACCATAGATATGTCAGTATGGAAGCCATTGCCGAAGCATCTAAACTAGTTTTGGTTGACCAGTCATCATGAAAACTTGAATAGAGTTAGTTCAGGAAAGAATAAGAATTTCCGGTAGAATGATGAGCCAGATACTTGTGTTGAAACCTCTGATACAGACAACACAAGCAATTCTGAATAACATATTTAAACTGCTTTGACAAACACTGATGAGCTGGGAACAACACAAAGATTTCTAGGCTGTGAATGAGCACAGGTTGAAACTCAGAAAATTAAGTAGACTGGTACAGCAAGGAAGTGCTAAAATCCTGCTAAATCTTGAGCACAACTTAGTATCAAACAACCTTAGAGAAACAAACTGGGTTTGCTGCCTTCCCTAGCTTAGTGCAGTAATCTAAATAACCTTTAATTATGGTATATGGGATCCAATTACAAGCATAATTAAAAATACATATATCTCCGTGATATCTGGGTCTATTAACCTATAGATAGATAGACTATTTAAATTCCTTTTTAAGTTGTGTCTTTTCTATGACGTTATTATATTGTAATTGACAAAATTTATCTTCATCATTAATTTTTAGACAAGTTTAAAAATTAAATTTAGAATCATAGCCATCTTGGAGACATAATAAATTTTCTATCACATTTTAATTATAGTGGATTTTCATTATTATTTATCCCCTTCAAAACAATAAAAATCACTGCACCATTTGTTAAACTTATAAGAGTAAAATAAACTTTTATCATTTTTATGTTGAAAATATATATGTAATATGTAGGATTCCTGAAATAAAACTTATTAACATACTACATGTATGTTTGTGATAAATAATTTTCACCTATTGTGAGATCCACACTGTGGTATTTTATTTTACACCTTAATATATTTAATACTCATGGATTTTTTTAGTTTGAAGTACATTAACAAATATCACATTAATGCATATATCTAATACAAGATATGGATTAGGCATTCATATCAAAATGTCACTAATTATAGTGTCTTTGTATTGATCTATTTTGTCAAAATATTATTAATTAGTGAAATACTGAAAGTGGGCATAATGCAGTTAGAGTAATCACTCTTACCATGTTGTCATTTAGAAAAAAATATGAAAGAAAGAGTGAAAAGATCAAAGGTTCAGTACATTTTTTAATGAATTACAAATGTTCTCAACCTCAGATAACATGCAGTTTATAGATCTATCACATTGAATATTTATTATATGAAATCTAATAGTGCATGGTAAAAGAAAGTATAATAATCAGAAACTCTCATATTAAAGTTCTCATTGGGTTCAATATGCTCTTTTTAGACCTAAGTTCTATCCACCCTGCTGGGTGAGACACAGCTGGATGAGAGATGTATGAGGTACTCACCTAAGAGATACATAAATATGTAATAAAGTATAAATTATAAGTTCTACTATACTGCCTTTTGAGCAAAAATTTTTTAACTAAGGTAAGTCTGTCTTGGAGGAAGTTTATTACAATCAACAGAAAAATGACAACTTTAACATAATAAAAATGCATTTCATAAACTTTCATGGACTATAAGAAGTAAAAGTGTGCTGACAGTAGTCAGGAAAACATGAACATGGGGTACTCTCAGATCTGTAGCAGAACAATAGTTCTTTCTAATATTCTGCTATCTAAGCAACTCACTGTATTTGTCTCATGACATTAAACACAGAGAAAATTACTGTCATGGCTTCTTGCCAATCAATGGACTGTCTTCTTTGGGGTTAAGAGTTTTCTATTGTCCAAGAAGCTATCGATAAAGGTCAGTAAAGGAGGTAAATGGGAACCGCCTTCTGTGCACTGACTGTCCTTACAACAGGGTAGTGAGTGTTTCCTTACTAATATAACATCTTCAACCCGTCTGCATCTTGATAATTCCTATTTGATTTAACTTTCCCAAAATATTACTAGATATACTCCTTTTTGATAGTTCAACTGTTATATTGGTATAAAGGTAGAGAAAGAATAAATACCAGAGTCATGAAAACTGAGGCAAAGATGAGGAGAATGAAAACATAATAAATGTTTTTTTTATTAAAGAACAAACATGTTTTATTTTAGAATCAAGCCAGTTTGAAATATGTAAAGCTGATGGTAAAGCAGAGTGCCATGATGTTGTCTAAAATTCAAGAGAAGATGGAGAAAAGTAAAATAATTTATAATTAGTACCTATTTTATGTAAGGTACACCTAAAGTCATTAACACACATTCCCCTTGCCTCATTTAATGCTCTTTGTTATTTTAAATAAAAATTTCTGAGACAAAGAGTGATTAATTAATCTTTCTGAATTTACATAGCTTTTACATGCTGAAGTTATGATTCAAACCTAAATGTCTCTAATTTTAAGTTTTATGCCTTTTTCAATACTTGATAGGAGTGTTAAATGTAATGACATACTTAAAAATAGTAAATTAACATTTGAAGATGTACATACTTGAGATTCAGAAACATTGCTAGCGATGAGTAAAAACTTAAGATACTATGAAACATTTATCAGAGAACTAAAAGAATGGGTACGAAACTAGGTAAAGAAATTATTTCAATATTTTATTCAACTGAATTCCTCTACAAATTCCTTAAGTTCTACTTAAAAATAACTTATTTGTTACTCTTCATTAAATATTTAGGTTATGATTCAATATTGACATCAAAATGATGACACTTCACTTGTTGTTTATCTCTCCCTGTGGACAAATGTCTGCATATTTGACATTTTATATTTATTTATATTTTACATATAGTAGTTTTATTAGTGAATTAATTAAATATAATTAATATATATAACATATATATATAGTTGTTGTTTTAATTTTAAAATAAGCTCTACACTCAGTGTAGGGCTTGAACTCATGACTTTGACATCAAGAGTCACATGCTCTACTAACTGAGCCATCCAGGCACCCCATAATATATATTTTTAAATTCTCATTTTAGCTTTCCTGGGTCAGAGAATTCACATCACAAATGTTCACTCAATTCTTGTCTCATTGTTCCCTTATACTCCCTCTTTAGGTAAATTGCACATTTAGCAGTAAACAGAGGAGAAAATATGATACTGATGTGAAAGCTGTTCCTAATGACATGATTTGCTTGCAGTCTCATTATTTTGTGAATAATAATGACAGCTAATTTAAACTTAATGCACAGGCAATTTCTTTAATATTCACACCAATAGCTTTAGAAAGTCAATGATCTCAAGGCTCAAGTAAGAAGCTCTAGGACAATTTAGGAAATTTTCAGCTCACTGAGCAAACACAGGGAAAAAAATCTTTGGAAAGACATTACAGGACTACAAATGAAATTTTATTTAATTCATAATGTGTGCAAATACTTTAATATTTCTGTTGAATGCTAGTATCTAGACACATTCAAAACAGTCATGTTTATATCCCTTTAATATGTATAGAGTTATATATATATATTTAATTTTATCTTAAAGAGTTTCTCTAATATGGTAATATCATTGCTATATATTGTTTGCAATTAAAATATATTTTGTATTTGATGGTATATTATGTTATTGTCACTCTGAATAGGTATACTATTACAGCGTTTCATGTTATCACCATTTTTATGGCTCCTTGATAACTTACCTTTACAGATTAGATTCATATTCCAAAAAGGTACTATCAATACCATGTATTTGTTTTACTCAAATTTTGTCGGTTCCACCCTTTGCTTGAATAGAAAACAATGCTCTACACTGAAGACCCTTATAACCAATGGAGATTCTCTTATAGGAATTTGTTCACACAACTGAATCGCAGTCATAGTTGCTTTGAGCATTCAGTGTTTCGGCATTAAAAGAGCAAAATAAAAATAAGTTAGGGATACAAAATTCTAAGTAATAATTACTAAACATATGGGAGTAAGCAATGTAATATCTGAAAATACTTGAAATGACAACTGTAATGATGATACATTAGAGTCATTCCTTTCCCACCTTACATTAGTTCCCATTTTTCCATGGGGGATATGTTTCAAGGCCCCTAACAGATGCCTGAAACCAAGGTTAGTACCTAACACTATAAATCCTATGTTTTTTTCTATATGTAAGTATCTGGTATGTGACTAAGAATTAAGAAGTGTATACAGTGTGGATATGCCAAACAAGAACTGATTCATGGGGCAGTGTAAGGTACCATCATACTACTTAGAAAGGTATGCAACTGGGACGCCTGGGTGGCTCAGTCGGTTAAGTGTTCGACTTTGGCTTAGATCATGGTCTTATAGTTCATGAGTCTGAGCCCCGCATCAGGCTCTGTGTTGACAGCTCGGAGTCTTGAGTCTACTTCGGATTCTGTGTCTCCCCCTCTCTCTCTCTGCCCCTCCCCCACTCACACTCTGTTTCACTCACTACCTCTTACAAATAAACAAACATTAAAAAAAAAAATAAAAAAGAAGGGTGTGCAACTTAAAATTATGAATTTATTATTTCCTGAATTTTCCACTGAATGTTTTCAATGTTTTTTGTTTTGTTTTGTTTTGTTTTTGAGAGAGAGAGAGAGAGACAGACAGACAGAGTGAGCAGGGGAGGGTCAGAGAAGAGGGAGATACAGGATCCGAAGACAGGCTCCAGGCTCTGAGCTGTCAGCACAGAGCCCAACAAGGGGCTTGAACACACCAACCGTGTGAGCTCATGACTTGAGTCGAAGTCAGATGCTTAACCCACTGAGCCACCCTGGTGCCCCTCCACTGAATATTTTCAGATGGCAGTTGACCACGAGTAACTATAACTGTGGAAAGAAAAATGTGCAGGTGTCCCTTCCTCATCTATGTTTTTTCTTTCCACAGAATGTTCATTCGATCTATTGTGCTAGAATCTGGCACTTTTTCTGAGCAGTATCATGGTAATATGAACCTTATCCCATTGTAAAGAATCTTTTTTTTTTTTTTTTTNTCAGATTCTTAACCCACTGAGCCACCCTGGTGCCCCTCCACTGAATATTTTCAGATGGCAGTTGACCACGAGTAACTATAACTGTGGAAAGAAAAAACATAGATGAGGAAGGGACACCTGCACATTATTACATCGTACTCATTTCACATTTAGCCTCTCTTTCTCATAACTTTAATAACTTTCATATTATTCCTCAGCATGGTGCAAGCCATATAATCCTTCCCCGAGTATTAATTAAGTGACTAAAAAGTATCAAGTATGAGGGAGGGACTGTGGATAACTAAATAATAGAGTTACTCCTCATCATATTTATATGATACAAAGGAGGAAGAAAATAAAAATGCTTAGCATAATGACTATATTAGTACTATAGTAAAAATGGAAAATGTGCTATAATGGAGAATAACGGGTTTGCAATTTAAAACCATTTTTCAAAGAGGACCTGGCTGGCTCACCTGGAAGAGCATGTGACTCTTGATCTTGGGGTTGTGAGTTCAAGTCCCTAGTTGGGTGTAGAGATTACTTAAAAGAAAAAAAAAAAATTCAAATAAATAAACTAAAAAAAAATAAAACTTTTTTTGAAGTGATATATACATTTTTCTCCAAGTGTTACAAGCAGCTAGGGAGAGAAATGTAGGCAGAGGCAAGAGCAAAAGTAAACAGTTTAAAATTAGAACATCCATGAAACTGTGCCAGTATGATTTGAGCATACTCAATGATGCTTAGAGGGATATGGTTTGAGGTTGGAAATGTAAGCTGATAAAATTATTTTTTTAATTTTAATATTTTATTTATTTCTGAGAGATAGAGAGAAAGAGAGAGAGAGAGATAGTGTGAGCAGGGGAGAGTCAGAGAGAGAGGGAGACACAGAATCTGAAACAGTTTCCAGGCTCTGGGCCAGCTGTCAGCACAGAGCCTGACGTGGGGCTCAAACCCATGAACTGCGAGATCATGACCTGAGTCGAAGTCGGACACTTAACCATCTGAGCCACCCAGGCGGCCCCGATAAAATTATTTTTATTAAGAATCTTTAGAACCATGTAAAGGAACAAAGATATAGTTCTAGGGACAATGAAGAGAAACATGTGACAAGTTTTAGTGGTATGAACCACAAATTTATATTTCAAATGACTGAATGTATTGCTCAGGCGCACAGCTTGGCCCTCATGGTGAGGGCCATGGAGCAATCAATGGCATCAGCATCAACTGCTTGCTGCAAGAAATGCAGACTCTTTAGTCCTACTGCAGATCTACTTATTTGAAATTGACATTTTTAAATGTCTGGATGATTCCTCTGTACATTAAAGTTTGAGAGCACTGCTTTAAGACATGCTTATCTGAGCCCACTGGTTTTCTGCCATTGTAGACAGCGTTTCCTTGGCCTACTTCACAGCTCTCAGCCTGAAGGTTCTTTCACCGTGCTCATGGCTTACTGCACCATTTCATTTATCTCAAGTCTTGCTTTTCCTTGTTTCATTCCCATCTTATTGGGGGGTATTTTCAAGCAATCACGTCAGAAAGAATTTAGTGGAGTTAATCTACTGAGTCACTGCATGATCAAAGTTTGGCTGCCTCTAGAATGCAAGATAAAAAGCTGCTTTTTCTCAGAATGTTCATTCGATCTATTGTGCTAGAATCTGGCACTTTTTCTNACTTAAAGAAGTTAAAGAAGATTTAGGAAATATTTTTCTTTTCAGTAAAAATTATTTTCATTTCACACCTCCTCAGTGATGCAGGAGAAACCCCGTCAGCCTAGGAATATACAACCTTTTTAGCTTTGTCTTAATGCCACACATACTGGTAGACTTTATCTCTTCCTGCCTCCCCATAAAAATTTAAATATTATTTCCCTTTTCCATGGTGTTCTCAGCTTGAGTTAGATTATTATAACTATGCTGTTGAATGTGTGCGTTACTCAAAGATCTGTAGGAAGAAATGCTCCACTTTAAAGAATTTTCTTTGTTGGTAGCAATGAATTTTAAGCACAAGAGGAGTCATGAGGAAGGGGTCATGAAAGAAATTTGAGAAGATCATAGCACAGGAGGCAGAACTTCCTCCACATGAAGCAAGAATTGATTCTGGTGATGACAGAAGTTGTAAGTATAATTCAAAGTCAGGAAACCTTTCACCAAAAAGATGCTTTATTTTCCATCTACTCCAAGTCACTAATTTTGCAAGTGGGAAAAATATACATTTATCTAAAATAATTATTTAAATTCCCCAGAGAATTCATTTATGGAAATTGCCTCATTTTATGGCTCTTCTAGATGTCAATGTTGAGGAAATACTGAATCCCTCTTACTGGGAATACTGAAAGACATTGTTTTAATCAGAAATTTATAAAATATGCCACTGAATTAAAATAACTAATGTTATTAATTTCCATTGTTTTTATTATTCAACATATAAATGACTCTAAATTGCCTGTATTTATTAATGCAATTCATTCTCCATATTTATTATATAGAATAATATTCAGCTTTTAGTTTTTTAATTTTTTTAATGTTTTATTTATTTCTGAGAGAGAGAGAGAGAGAGAGAGGGGCAGCGTGAGAAGAGGAGGGTCAGAGAGAGAGGGAGATACAGAATTTGAATCAGGTTCCAGGCTCTGAGCCAGCTGTCAGCACAGAGCCCGACGTGGGGCTTGAACCCACAAATTGTGAGATCATGACCTAAGCTGAAGTCAGATGCTTAACCAACTGAGCCACCCAGGTACCCCAATATTCAGCTTTTAAAGGAGCAAGAAAAAATGACTAGTTTAGTAATAAATTATGTACTATTAACTTTCTAACTGAGCGTTTCAGTGGATGATCCTTTCTATTTAGTGAGACTTAATTTCATTCTGTCAATGATTAATTAGCATGACTGTTGACAAAATTTCTAAAGAAACAGTATTTCTGTAAATCAGATTGTTTTCATAAATGTACATTGTAGGGAAACAGTTATATTCATGGTGTTTAGGAAATTATAAAAATGAAAGAGATTTAAAAATCGGTAAAACGCAGCTTTGTCTTATGCATTTCTTAACATCTATTAAGTATATTTTTTACCCTTTGTGATCAGAGTCTAAAACTTTGAAACATCATACACTACTGATTTTAAATTAGCAAATTGTTAAGTTAGATTCTTAACCTGAGAAAGGATGACTATTTAACTTGTACAAGTTATTCCTGTGCAGGATTAATCAATCCTCTATCTCTGCAATATAACCAAGAATTAGATTGTGATATATTGATCTATTCAATATCTAATTTGTGACTGTCCATTCTTTACCATACAATTGTGTAGATGCTACAAATTTGTCAGGGGAGAAAACAGATGCAGTTTATGCCCTTGTGGATTGTACTGTCCAGTGGAAAAATTCAGTATTGAGGAGTTAAGCTAGTATGGAAAAACAAAAATTTAATCTGATAACTAATTGTTAAGCTGAGATCAAAAGGATGAGTAGTAGTAACCTGATGAATTTAATATAAGAGGATGAGTGAAAGAAACTTTCCTTCAAAGGAAATCATGTGAAGGATCATGATTTAGAGAAAATTCAGCACATTCTAAAAAGTAAGAGTTGTTTTGATAAAGTTAATTGAATAATATTAAAAAAGGTGAAAAAGAAAGCTAGAGAGGAATGCACCAGATTGCAAGGATGATATTTGACAAGGACAATGAAAAGTCACTAAATCATTTTTTTAAATATAAGTGACACATTCTGCTTGCTTTACTATTTTTAAGATGACAGTGGGTATAGAATAAATTACACAAAATATGATCTAGAGAGATATACTCTAGTTAAGACATGATACAGGAAGAGATGAGGTCTATCAACAGGATAAAAAGCAGAAGATGGCTTCAAAATATAAAGGAGGTACACTCAAGTTCAGATGGTAAGTTACAAATGGATTGATGAATCACAAAAGAATATTTAAAAAGTTAATCCATTATGATTGAGTTGATGATAGTTTAGAGGTTGATAGTCATATATTCTGAAATCAATGATCTCTCCCAGGTTTTAGGATTAAACAATTGTTAAGATTGTGTTAACACTTAATGGAACAAGAGGGTAGCTTGCAAAGAGATGACTCGTTTAAGAGTCATATGGGGACACCTACAAAATAAAGTATGAATAAATATATCAGGAGGTGGAAATGAAACAGAAAGGGTGGATATCTGTTATATATAATAACCCGAAGAAGGAAGCCTTCAGTAAAGGATGCAGTAAAGGCCACAAATACTGTTTGGAAGACAAGACAGTTACATATCTTGAAATGATATTTGTATTTAGTCACACAGAAGTCACAGATGTCTTTAGCAAAAGAACAGTGTGAAGAAGTAGGGACAATAGTAGGTGGAATGGAATGATAATGTATTGAATTATGAAGATATGGTGAAGAAACAGGTTTAGCCTGGAAGGGTATGTGATATATAAGACATAGGTATGATGTTAATTTTAATTAAAGAGATTTAAGCTTCTTTAAATACTGATAAAGAGACTTTAATATGATTTGAAGGAAAAGGAGATGAAGTGAAGTCTGCAATACAACTTTTCATTAAAGAGACTGACCGAGGAGTATGCAGAATATGCAGAAGAGGTGAGCAAAAACAGTCATTAACAAGAAAGAGTGTCAGTTCATCATTATGATGGGGGAAGAGTAAAAGAGGATGCATGCATGTAACTGTTCATAGGAATCTCTTAAGATTCTTTGTACTTCTGTGGTATTAGTTGTAATGTCTCCTTTAATATCTGATTATATTTATTTCAGTATTATCTTTTTTTCTTAGTCTAGCTAAATGTCAATTTTGTTTATCTTAATTTCATTGATTTTTTTTTTTCTAGTCTCTACTTCATTTGTTTCTCTCCTGATTTTCATTACTCTCTCCTGCTAATAGGGCTTAGTTTGTTCTTCTTTTCTAATTTGTTGAGAGTAATGCTAGGTTGTTTGATATATTTATCTTTTCATGCTGTATGCTTTTACTGCTAACTTCATTCTCCCATTGCTTTTGATGCATCCCATAAGTTTTGGCATGCTGTTTCCATTTTCATTTGTCCCTATATATATATATATTCTTGATGTCATCCACCCATATATTGTTCAACAGTTTCATACTAGTGGTTGGAAAAATATACTTGATATAGTTTCAATTTTCTTAAATTTATTATGACGAATTTTATGGGATTACATATGATTTATCCTGCAGGATGTTCATGTGAGTTTAAGAAGAATGTGTATCTGTACTCCTGTTGAATAGAATATTCTGTATTATGTCTAAAAATCATTTGGTCTATAGTATTATTCAAGTCCACTTTTTGTTTATTTTCTGTCTTAATGATGTATCCATTGCTGAAAGTGGGACACTGAAGTTCCCTACTATTATTGTATTGCTGTCTATTTCTCCCTTTAGGTCTGTTAATATCTGCTTTATATATTTAGGTGCTCTTATGTTGGTTGCCTTATAATCATAAAATATGTAAGGAACTCATACAACCCAATAGCAAGAAAGAAAAAAAAACACAACTACAAACAATTTAAAAAATATGCAAAAGACCTATAGACAGTTTTCCAAAGAAGACATACAAATACCTAACAGGCATGTGAAAAGAAGTTGAACAACACTAATCATCAAGGGAATAAAAATCAAAAGTACAAAGATATTATCTCATACCTGTCAGGATGGCTATTAACGAAAAGTAAAACAAAACAAAACAAAACAAAACTATTGGTGAGGATGTGGAGAAAACGGAAACTTACACACTGTTGGTAAGAATGTAAGTTAATATAATTATTAAGGAAAACAGTATGGAGATTCCTTAAGAAGCTAAAAATAAAACTATGATCTGGCAATCTTACTTCTAGGTATACATAGCCAAAGGAAATAAAATAAGAATTTGAAGACATATCTGCACTATCAGACTATGATATTGACTGCAATATTATTTACAATAACCAAGATATGGAACAACCTGAGTGCCTGTCAATGGATGAACAGATTAAGAAATGTGATATTATAGGGGCATCTGGGTGGTTCAGACAGTTAATTGTCCCACTTTTGATTTCGATTCAGGTTGTGATCTCATGGTTTTTGGATTTGAGCCCCACATTGGGCTCTGCACTAACAGCAGGAAGCCTGCTTGGGATAGTCTCTCTCCCTCTGTCTCTGCTCCTCCCTGACTTGAACGTGTGCATGCAGTCTGTGCTCAATCTCTTAAAATAAATAAATAAACTTTAAAAAAATGAAATGTGATATATATTACATTTTGTGGTATTTATGGAATAAATGTGGAAAATGTGGTATATATATTACATACAGAGGAATTTTGTGGAAAATACAGTATACATATCATATATATAATACCACAAATATACAATAAAGTACAATTATTTTATAACATATAAAGCACAATATATATTTGTAAATACAAACGTATTTTAGATATAAAATATTTTATAACATGTATTTTGGTTTTAAAAAACGAAATCTTGCAATTTGCAACAACATGAAAAATCTCAGGACACTATGCTAAATGGAATAAACAAAAAGAAGAAAGACAAACACTTAATGATCTCTCATTTGTGGTAAGGCACCTGGGTGTCTCTGTCAATTAAGCTTTTGATTCTTGATTCATCTCAGGTCATGATCTCATGATTCATGAGTTCGAGCCCTGCACAGGGTTCTGTGCTGGCAGCTGGGAACCTGCATGGGTTCTCCCTCTCTCCCTCTCTCTCTGCCTCTCCCCTACTTGTGTTCTTCCTCTCTTTCTCTCAAAATAAATTAATTAATTAAAAAATGATCACTCATTTGTGGAATCTATAAACCTCAAACTCATAGAAAACGAGAGTAGATTAGTGGTTGTAAAGGGCTGTAGGGTAATGGAGAGATAGTCAAAGGGCACAAAATTTCAGCTGTGAGATGAGAAAATTCTAGAGACCCAATGTACAGTGTAGTGACTATAGTTAATAATGATGTATTGCATACTTGAAATTTGCTTAGAGTAGATCTTAAGTGTTCTCACCACACACACAAAAAAGTTAACTATTGACATTATAGATATGTTAATTATCTTAAATGTGATACTCTAGTTTAAATGTACACATATATCAAAACATCACATTGTACACATTCAATACATACAATTTTAATTTGTTAATCATAAATAAATAAAGTTGGGGGTAAAGATGGATGTATACAAATACAGGGATGTTTGTATATTTATAGAGAAAATTCCTTGAATCATAATTTTTCTCCTTGTTAGGCCAATCTTTTGTTGAGCATGTGTGAAGAAGCGAGGCTCAGGAGTTTAAGAGAACACTAGACTACAGTGAAATAATAGCTATTTCATATTCATCCGAATGGTTAATTAAAAAAAATAACTAGTATTATTGAATGTTACTATGAATGTAGAGCAACCTGGATCACTGATTTTATGTTGGCCAGAATATAAAATGTAACTACTTTAGAAAAAAAAAAAACAGTTTATTTAAAATTTAAGTGTAAATAAGTATGTCTATATTATCACCCAGGGATTCCATACCTGGGTATTTATACAAGAGAATGCAATAAACATCCACAAAAGAAATGCTAAGAGAATTTTCATAACAGGCATACTCAAAATTATCAAAGCCTAAGGATAACCTAAATGTCCACACATAGGATAATAAAAAATTATAATACTTACATACAATGACTATTACACAATATAAAGAAGAAGATATTATTGATATAATGCAGTGACATGGATATATCTCAAAAACATCCCAGTGAGTTATAGTTAGAAACTAAAGAGCAGATGAAATATAATTCCATTTGTTTGATATTCTATAATACAGTAGGTAAAATGGATCTATAATAATAGAAATAAGAAATAGTTGCTTTGATAAAATTGATAAATTTATAACCAGGCTAACTAGGAAAAAAAAAAAAAGAAGGAAGACAGATTACTAATATCAGAAATGAAAGAGGGGACATCACAATAGATACCATGGGCATTAAAGGGAAAATAAAGGCATATTATGAACAAACCTATGCCCACAATTTGATAGCCTAGATGAAATGGATCAATTCCTTTAAGACACAATCTTCCAAAAGTCACACAAGAAGATATAGAAAATATATATAGGCCTAAACTACAAAAGAAGTTAAATCAGAAAATAACCTTTCAAAGCAGAAAGTTCCAGGCCAATATGGGTTCACTGGTAAATCTTCCAAACATTTAAGAAAGAATTATACAAATTCTCTACAATCTTATCCACATGATAGAACCAAGGAGGACTACTTTCTAACTCATTCTATGATGTTAGCATTACTCCAACACAAAAACCAGAAAAACAAAACCACATTACAAGAAAATTACAGACCATTATCTCTCACAAACATAGATGGAAAATCCTCAACAAAATATAGGCAAGGGTAGAAGACACGGGGTAACTTACTAAATATATTGAAAGAGAGTACTAAAGTTGGAGGAATGACACTCCATGACTTCAAGACTTATTATAAAGCTAAAGTAATCAAGACTTTTACATTGGTGAAAGAATACAGTAGTAGAATGCAATAGAGAGCCTAGTAATAAAACCACATAAATATACTCAACTGATCCCTAACAAAGCAGCAAAGGCAATATAATAGACCCAATAGTCTTTTCTTTATTTTTTTAAGTTGGGTTTTTTTTTTGTTTTTTTTTTTTTTACCATTTATTTATTTTTGAGAGACAGAGCATGAGTTGGGGAAGGGCAGAGAGAGAGAGGGAGACACAGAATCAAAAGCGGGTTCCAGGCTCTGAGTCGTCAGCACAGAGCCTGCTGTGGAACTCGAATCCACAACCTTGAGATCATGACCTGAGTTGAAGCTGGACACTTAACCAACTGAGACACTCAGGCGCACCTGCAATAGTCTTTTCAATAATTGATCCTAAAATAACAGGCCACAAAGAACACTTAAAAACTCAATAATAAATGAACAAATACCTGAGTAGAAAATGAACCAAAGGCCTTAACAAACACCTTACCAAAGAAGATCTACAGATGTAAGTAAACCCATGAAAAGATGGTCATTATCATATATCATTAGAGAAGTACAAATGAAAACAACAATAAAATACTACTAATAGATACCACTGGTCTGTTAGAACAGCCCAAACCTAAAACACTAACACCAAACCATGGCAAGAATGTGGAACAGATACTCTAATCCAATGCTAGTGGGAATGCTTCTGTACAACTGCTTTGGAAGACAACTTAGCAGGTCCTTATAAAATTAAATACACTCTTACAATATGACTCAGCAATCCTGCTCTTTGATATTCACCCAAAGAAGTGGAAAACTTATGTCCACATAAAAACCTGGACAGATGTTTATAGCAGCTTGTTCATAATTACCAAACCTTGGAAGCAACTAAGATGCCCTTCAGTAGGTGAATGGATAATTAAACTTAGCACATTTAGACAATGGAATGTTATTCAGTGCTAAAAAGAAATGAGCTATCAAACCATGAAAATACAGAGAAGACATAAATGCATATTAGTAAGTGAAAGATGCCAATATGAAAAGTCTACCTACTGTGTGATCCCAACTACATGAGATTTTGGAAAATGAAAAATACAAACAAACAAACTATGGAGACAATAAAAAGACCAGTGTTGGTCAGAAGTTAGGGTTTAGGGAAGGATAAATATGCAGAGCACAGAGGATTTTTAGGGCAGTTAAACTATTTTGTATGATACTATAATAATATATACAAGTCCTTAACAACTGTCAAAACCCTTAGAACGTACAAAAGCAAGAGTGAAACCTACGTGAACTATGAACTTCGGGTAATAATGAAGTGTTGATACAGCTTCATTAATTGTAACAAATGTACCAGTCACTCTGGCATGGGATGTTGACAATAGGAAAGGGTATACATGGCGGGGGAGGTAAAAAGAAGTATATGGTACATTTTTATACATTCCCGTCAGTTTTGCTGTAACCTAAAACTGCTTTGAACAATGAAGTTTTTTTTTTGTTTTTTTTTTTGTATTTTTAAGTGACTGGTTTCTGGGGAAAATTAAATGTAAAGAGGCAAATGGATCTTTTTGAGATAATAGAATGTCTTGTATTTTGATTGGGGTTATGGTTAAACAGTGTATACAATTGTCAAAACCCAACAAATATAATTAATGTCTGCAATCTATGCATTTTTTTCTTTTAAAATCATGTGCCAATAAAAAAAATAAAGAAAAGATATCTAACACTTGATTGACAAGGATCAATATGTTACATTGCAGCAATTACTTTGAATGTGAAGTCCATTCTTTGGTTCTAAAGTATAATCTGTGTCATGTTGAATGTGGTAGGTCATTAAAAGCAATTTGAAACCTGAAACTTAGAATTAAGTAATTTTATTCATTTTGAAGTATCCTCTTAAGCACATTTTACTAATCATGTCTAAATACAACATGGTAGAAAACAAACATGACAAAATTGAACATTAAAGTATTTCAGAATAAACATAAATTTTACTAAACAAAGTAATGTTAATAGCATTCATTCTAAATTTGTACCCCAAAGACCTGGTTTTAAATACTGAATAACTGGTTGTTTAATAGTGGACAAGCACTAATAGTTCTGAGCTCCTGATTTCTTGTTTGTGAAATGGAAGTGATATATATGAATATCAATCTAATATCCCAGCACTCAATAAATATTAGCACTAAATAAATATTAAGTTTCATCAGAACTTAAGATTAACTATATGGTAAGTATAACAGCAAACAATTATATTATTTTGTTGATTGTCTACATAAATATTCAAAATAGTTTTAGATGTGAATATTGTCATGTATTATCTATAATTAGTGTGATGATAAATATATATATCCTTCCTAGTTAAATAGCCCAGATACATATACTTTTTAAGGTAATTGGTCTTTAATATTAAGTGTTTAACACTAAGGTATACTAACAATGAATCACAATATGAATGCACTATTTTTAGCTTATTTTAATTACCCTGAATCTATCAAAAGATTAATATAGCCCTATGTATCAACTACTAAAATCCACACAATTTGTGAACTTAAATTGTTTATTCCCTATGAGATTTACTGACTCCAAATTGTTTAGCAAACTGTCATTATCCTTCTGTTTAAAGAATTAGTTAAGGTTGTAAACATTACTAAAATTCATGTGGGACATCCAAAGGTAGAAATAAAAAATAATGAGGAAGGACTTTTTAATAATGTGAAGTGTCCGACCTAATCTGAAAGTACAAGTGTACAGACAAGATAGCAAAACATGTTTATAGTAAAGTATTCACAAAGCAAAATTGAAAAATAGGGTCAAATTAAAGAGGAAAAGCACAGCTTTGGAAAATCAAAGCTTAGAATTCTATAGCCAATATCTCTCTGAAAAACAGTAGAGTGTTTCAAGTTAAGAGAATATATACATTTTCATGCTCAGATCCCTAGAGTTTGAAGGCTTAGTGTCAAGTTACATATACTAGCTGAACTACAGGTCAGACCTAGGATGGTAAGTCAAAGAGAAAACTGATGAGTAACAATTATAACTCCAGGAAAAATTGTAACATCAAAACACTAATCTTGGTTTATTAATCCCTTTATAAATTACTTTGGGAGATTGCAACTGTTCATCAAGTGATAGGAGGGGACTGTATTCCCTTCCTCTCCAGAAAGAGACCAGTGCATCTTGTCCCCAGAAGAAATCCAAGTAGATTGAGTGAATTTATGTTCCATACCAGATTTGTTTGGCCTTGCCCCACTATCCCTTCTAATACAGAATCAGGCACCTGGGTTGACTTTTTTGGTCAGAGTATTATGCTGTTCCAATAATTATTAAATTCTGGTCACCACCACTGTCCATACATTTTACATACCTAAATGTAGAGCCTACAGAAAAGGAGACTATCATTCTTGTATGAAGGATAATTAACAGCCAGTGGAGCAGATTTAACCAATGAAAGACCAAACATGGAAAAACATTCTCCCTTGTCCTCTTCTTTAGGGAATTATTTGGAGATTTTCTGATTTCATGTAGCCTTGGTGGAAAAGGGTTGTGTGACACCGCCACAAGTCATGCTATTTCACAAACAATAAGCAACAAGACTTCCTTTAATATAACATATTGTCATTGCCGTCCACATTTTCTGCCTAACTCCTTCTCTTGATCCTTTGGATTTGCACACCAACAGAGCATTGTCAGTACATTTGTATCTCAGTTTCTCCTTTCCAGGGAGCTCAAGGTAAGATGTTACTTTTATCATCTCATTAACAATTAAAATACATTTATTTTAGTAGAATTATTTTCCATTCAAATTATTTTCAAAAGACACAGTGGTCCATATCAATATTAAAAGTGAGAAAAGTTTCATTGAAATTATTTTCTACAACTTTATTTATATAACATACAGAAATCATAATACAGTCTATTTAGAAGGTAGGATTTATTTGTAAATAAAAACTTATTTTTTGTTCCTCAAATGATGAGCCAATAGATGAATCAGAATCAATGATAGATACATTTACTTTACTACAAGTATTACAAAAAAATTTAACTCCCAAAAGAGGGGTCCAGAGGACGTGTTTGTATTGGAATAGATAAGTTCTGAGTATTGGAATAGTATATTATTTGTAACAAAGTTAAAAACAAAAAAGAAACAAAGTACAAAGAAAAAGTTTGACATGTTTATGTGAAAACATTTCTATCTGTTTATGTTGAAATCGATGTACATTATGCCTATTTATAATTTTTCATCAGTTTATTTCCATTGTTTTGCTTTCTATTCATTTGCAAATTATTTTTATCTTAACTTCTCTACTGGGTATTGATCAACAAACAGGTTTAGACTGTTTAGTTCAAAAGTAAAACATATAAGCAAAGAAGAAGATAGAAAGATAGAAAACCTCTCCTTTGTCCCACAAATCATAATTCCTTTCTTAAATATAACAAAGAGATAAGGTAAAGTTTATGTAAACCTCTTTAGATCTCCCGAAATCATAATCTCTAAGTTTGAACACATATTTTTAAAAATATAAATAGTCATTTATTAACATTTGAGAACTCTGAATTTTATATATGCGATTAATATTTCTGTATCTTGATGTCATAATTATAGCTTATATTTTTATCTGATATATATACTTTGTTTTCATTTCAGGTCATTTTCTTTCTGCAATTTATGTTTATTTATGCTATATGGTAGAGAACTCACTTTTATTTTTCTCTCATAATGCACTGGTACCATATAGTGATTGGACATTTCCCTACTAACTTTCAATTTGTTCTAGGTGTATATACATTTCAATTTGGGGGCAATTGAAGGAATAAAAGATTTGACTCCATGCAAATTTGTGCTTTATAGCTAGGTACTCTGTAATTTACTATCCAGTCCAGGACACTTTTGAAGATGAAATGGAGATATTAACATATTCAGCTAAACTAAAATTGTAAATTTCTGACATTTGTCAAAATTTAGAAAATTTAAGTAACTATTTCTTCAATATTTTTTATCTCATATCTATCTCCTTTTCTTTTGTGACAGTAATTAAACACATGCTTAACATTATATCAAAGGTCTCTGACACTCTAAAAAATAGATATATATTTTTCTTTTTCTTCCTCACATGAATAATGTATATTGATATATCATGAAATGACTTCTGTCTCTTCTGTAATATTCACTCTGCTTTAAATCCACTTAGTAAATTTTATAGTTCAGGCACTATATTTTTCATTTCTATAATTTACATTTTCAATAATTTCTAGTTTTCTACAGAGATGCCTTTTAACATATTTTTATTCATAGTGAGCACATTCATAAAAAATCATCCAAAAGAGTTATAATAGTTGCTTTAAAATTTTTGACTGACATTTTTGACATTGGGGTTATGTCAGGGTCTGTATCATTTTCTTCCCAGGGATATGTTTCTTCTTCTTCTTCTCTTTCTTCCTCTTCTTCTTCCTCTTCCTCTTCTTCTTCCTCTTCCTCCTCCTCTTCTTCTTCTTCCTCCTCCTTCTTCTTCCTCTTCTTCTCCTTCCTTTTCTTCTTCCTCTTCTCCTTCTCTTCCTCTTCTTTCTTCTTCTTCTTCCTCTTCCTATTCTTCTTCCTTCTTATTCTTCCTCCTCTTCCTCTTCTTCTTCTCCTCCTTCTTCTTCCTCCTCTTCTTCTTCCTCTTCCTTCTTCTTCTTCTTCGCCGTCGTCGTCGTCTTCTTCCTCTTATTTGGTTCTATGTTGGGTAATTTTTTTTTTTTAATTAACATTTATTTATTTTTCAGACAGGGAGACACAGAGTAAGAGCAGAAGAGGGGCAGAGAGAGAGAAGGAGACACAGATTCTGAAACCGGATACAGGCTCTGAGCTGTCACAACAGAGCCCAACAAGGGGCTCAAACTCACAAACTGCGAAATCATGACCTGAGCTGAAGTTGGACGCTTAACCGACTGAGCCACCCAGGTGCCCCTATGTTGGGTAATTCTGAATTACAGACTAGATATTGTGACTTAGAGATTCTAGATTCTGTTCATTTATTTGTTTTCTTCAATGAGTTTGTTTCTTTTGAAGAGGCAAACAATTATCTTTACAGGATTTGAATATAAAACTCTATTCCTTGGGAAGCAGCTCTGATCTTACTTCATACTTTGTCTTTAGCTCTTAGATCTGCTCTATGCATGCAGAATTCAGGACTCAGTCAGGATTAGGAGAAGACAAAAACTAGAGATTCTCTATTTCTTGTCCTTCAGGGATTCTGTCACACTTCAGCAACTACAGTGTCTCTGTCCTCAGTTTTCTGGTATCTCTGCCCAAAACCAAATTTTTTCTGCCCAAAAAGTCATCAAAGTATTTTCCCCAAACACAGCATATTAGGAAGAAGAAACTGTGCCTTTGTAAGATAAAGTGACTGGAATATAGAAAAGCTGGACTAAACTTTAAACTCCTCATTTGTGGGCCTCTACAACTTCTGTCTGACTGATGAGCAAGATTGAGCGAGAAATCTTATGCTGCCTCAAGTAAAGACTTCTTGATTCTGTTTTCAGAATATTTTATTTCATAAGCAAGCTGAATATTGGCTGGACTTGGGATTCCATACTTTCTGATAAAAGAGCATATTTTTCTACTTATTTACAGCTGGCTCCTTTAAATGATATAATAATAGAATATAAGCTATATATCTTATTCAGCATAAAATGTTAAGGTTGGAGGATCATTATTTATCTTTTTGTGGTTAAAATTCTCTTTCAAGAGAAAGTGACAAGGAGAATATAAAACTTAAACTACAATTTTTACACACATGCAAGTAATTTTTTTGTTTAATGTTTATTTATTTTGAAAAAGAGAGTGAGAAAGCATGAGTGGGGAGGGGCAGAGAGAGAGAAAGAGAGGGAGAGAATCCCAAGCAGGCTCTGTGCTGTTACTGCAGAACCGGATGTGAGGCTCTAGTTCATGAACCATGAGATCATGATCGGAGCCAAATCAAGAGTGTGACGCTTAACCCGACTGAGCAATCCAGGCATCCCGTACACAAATGCAAGAATCTTAATACACTACTTACAGAATAAAAACAGCTGCTTTAAAAGAATATTACACCAAATTAATTAATTAATTTAAAAAGAATATTAAACCAAAACTAATTCAATGTTTAAGGCAGTTATGAAAACAACATACCTCCTCATAAGAGGTTAATTTATAAGCCAAACTGCTTAATATAGTTTTATCTAGATATGTTTTATTTATGGATTTTTATGATAGAAGTTATTTTATCCAACAATAACCAATGTGCGATCATTTACTTTTCATTGGCATTTTAATAATAGAAATTATACACCTTTTTCATTTTTCATTTTCTAAGTATCTGTCATCTTGTTTTAAGTGTGTCTCTATTAACTGTGATGCTGCAACAGAGGTTGCCCCTGGAGTACAGAATCCTAGGAATCAAGATGAGTGAGAAATTCGTATTTGACTGCTTTACTCTTTTACTATTGTTCTCTGTAATCTGTTATTTTCTTTAAAAAGTGAGTACTAAAAAGACTTTAAAATGACAGCTAAATTGTGTCTATTATACTTGTGTCTAGTACACTGTCTTTTTTGCAAGTTTTCCATATTCTATTTTCCCCTACATTATTATTTTCAGTTGATAAATTAAGAATTTTAACACTGTTGCTTAGTTTTCTATTGCTATATAATCTGTATCCATATATTACCCCCCCTCAAGAACAGCTTTCTATGAATATAAAATAAATACTTATTACATAAAAGTAAACTTTTTTGTGTGTGTGTGTGCCTCTTATAGTTAAACTACATCCTGGTACTTTTTAATTCTAACTTCAATTAGCAAACGTCTATCCTAGTTATTTGCTCTGAAATATGGACTGCTTAGGTCCACTCAGTATTTACCTAGATGCTGCCCAAAGATTCTTCTCATATGTTAACTGAGCTATTTGTTTATTTTGTGTTTTCATTATCAGTTAGGTAATCCAGCATCCTGAGAGGCTTAGGATGGTTTAAGAGCTGTGAGCTGTCCTAGAATGTAAACTCTGCATTGTCTGCATTGACTAAGTTTTCAAAGTTGTTAGCAGAATGTTGTAGCCACCCGAGCCGAGATCAGTGAACAGAATACAGGAACACAAATTGGTGTCACACACTTCTTTATTCAGCTCTGGGCATGCTTGGGGAGTACCCAAATTAAGTAGCCCTGAATAGCAGTACGGGAGAGTTTATATTCTTGAGTTTATCATGCTTGCTTAGTTTCCCGGGCATCTGCATGACTAGGACCTGTTATTGCCTATGTGGCAAGTGGGATACAGAGGCAGACAGTGAAGTTATTGTGCTAACCTCTGGCTTCCTGCCTAACTTTCTGGTGCAGTTCTTGAGAAACTTATCTTGCAAGGGTGAAGCTAGCTTGCTGTGCACACAGTGTCTAATCTTCTAGTTATTTATGTACAAAGAGTATATTGGCCAAAGGTTATAAACAGGGGAGGGGGCCTTAACAGAGGATCAAAATACTGTTTGGCCATTTCCACTCCAGATTCTCTCTGTGACTATGTCCAGCCTATATTTTGGTAATACTGCCTATCATATTGGAACAACTCATGACCTCAGGGAAAAATCTATGTCAGTGAAAACTCCATGTCAGCAGTAATCAGATTGACTGGCATTTAAAGTTCCCCAACAGATGTAAGGAGTAAACACTGCCAGTTTTTCCCTTTTCTACTCAAACTTCAAATTAGTGATTAAAAAAATTAAATAGTTCATATAGCTTGGAAATTTTTTCTGTCTTAAATCATCCCAATAGTTTTTATATTTTTAAATACTATATATTTTCCTGTGTTTTCCTCTCAGAGGATTAAAACTATATTACATTCTAAAGTCAGATTTTAAAACACAAGGAAGGAGTTAGAGCAAACAAAGCAGATAAACAAATGAAAAGAAATTTTTATTCCCTCACGTTTATTTTAATGTTTTTTTTTTTAAATGTTCTATTTATTTCTGAGAGAGAGAGAGACAGCACAAGCAGGGAGGATCAGAGAGAGAGGGAGACACAGAATCTGAAACAGGCTCTAGGCTCTGAACTAGCTGTCAGCACAGAGCCCAACGAGGGGCTCGAACCCACAAACCGTGTGATCATGACCTAAGGTAAAGTCGGACGCTTAACCAACTGAGCCACCCAGGCACCCCTTAATGTTTTTTTAAACAAACATATCAATGTACATTAAAACTATAAGTTTCTTGATATCATTTTAAAACTATAAGTCTCTTGACAACATATTTATAAGTGGGAATGTAAAACTTTAGTAACTGAAACTTGCTTTCAATTAGTATTTAATAATAAATACTAAAAAAAACACTGCCTTAGTCACAAGATACACCAAAGAACATAAGATTTTTGTTTTATTCTAATGTCATTTATAGCTTGGAAGAAGAAATAAACAGAAATTAATAGTAGAAGGTTTGAGTGGCATGATAAAAACAATAGTCTGGTCTTCACTTTGCACATAATTTTATTTTCATCCAAATGTTACATTAAAAAAGAAAGGAGAAAAGTATGTGAGATAGGTACTATAATTATTTACATTTTACATAGAAGACACCAAAATTCCAGGAGATTAAATAACCTTCCAAATCATGCAGCTAAGTAGTATTTGGTCTAGCATTAACCCCGGCCAATAAAACTCTACAGCCCACACGCTTATTTATGCTAAGCTTAATATGGATGCTTGGGGGACAGATAAAAGGTAAAAGCATCAAATTATTGAAGTAAGGAAAGATTCCAGGGACCCTAATCACGTATTTGGGATCTGATAAACAAACAGCTACATAATAAAGAAAAGTGGTGGAAGCAATAGAAACATGAAATTAAATACGGCCTATCTGAGAACTACAAGTAAAGTGGACGGCTGCTGCAGTGACTAGTGTGTATGCTGGGACCGTGGTGAGGCAAGATGTGAAAATGGGAATATAATTATGCAAGAGCTTGTTACTAACCAAGACAGCCCTTATATTTCCCTCAGTTCAACTAAACTTTCCACAGGTTTCCTCCTGACTCTGTAGGCCCTTGACTTCCCTTTCCTTAGAGAATTTCTACATTAGAAAACTTGTAATTGCTGATCTTCTGTGCCCTTTTGAGATGTAAATCTTCTGGTCTTTAGCTAGTTTTACCAGCCAGAAAGGTCTTTTCTCAAGGACTAGAAGTTATTCCTTTAAAATGTAATCATCAAGAAAGATAGTGCCTCTATTTCCCAGTCTAAAGAGAAAGTACAAGTCTAACTTGGATAAGCAACAATCAGCAAACACAGAGAGCCTAACTCTTAGAACAAGTTCTCATCTAATGTCTTTTCCCTAAACTCAGTGCATTGTTTAAAAATCCTCAGGCCTTCCTTCTCTTTCAGTAGAGTCAAGTTCAATCTCTCTTCTCTATTACAACAGTGCTGACCTATTTCAATAGCCTTGAATAAAATCTTCCTTGACTGTTTTACTCTATCTAGTACGATTTTTCCTTGACACCATAACTATAAACACTTCAAATATTACTTTGAAACTTATAGGAAAATATGTATCTACCTACAACAGCTAAATTTTAATGTCTACAGCTCCTATTATAAGCATGAATTTACATGTGTGTATATGCATGTGTGTGTGCATGGGGTGGGGATGAGTGTGTATATATACTCTTTAGCCTGGTAATACACAGGTGCTTGGGGTTTGGTTATGTATGTGTAACAAACATCACTATTTGAAACAATAAATCTTCTATAGACAGGAAGAAATAACATTGAGGAGTTTTAGAATCAAGATTCTAGGTAGGCTCACAGGGTCAGGCAATGCCTGCCTGTCAAAAAATATTAGTGAGGCCAGGAGTTTGTCATTTGATGGATAGACTCATAAGGACATGACTCTGAAGGGATAACAGAGATCAAAAGATCAGTTTATGAAGAGGGAAGTAAAGTGGCAGATTGCAAGAATGATTAGCCAGATGTCCACATTTCACAGTGTCTGTCCAAGTGAGGGCAACAGGTAGTCTCTTTCTCTGTAATATAATGTGCACAAATATCTCTGAGATGGGAGAATAAGTTTGTACTTGAACAGCAGCAGCAATAACAACAAAAGCCCTGTATCGCCTAACATTAATTTATAGTTGATTAAAGCATGATCCTGGTGGATTTTAGAAACAAGTTATGATAGGAGGTTTTATTTATACCCAGTTTAAAGTATATATTTCAGTTTAAAAATTTACTGACAGTGCTTTGAAAGATGAGAAAATTATGTATATTTATAGTTCTCCCACATTTTCTCTTCTTTCTTCCCAATTTGTTAACATTAAATATTTAAATGTCTGAAATGTTTTAATGTTAAATTCTGTAGATGTTTGATTTCTATAGGTGTTTGTAATATATGTATCTGAAATTGATTTGGCAATGAAAGTATACTATTTATTGTGAACTCTCCATTCAAAGATTAGTTTGCATCACCTTTATTTAATTTGCATTAAGGAAACAGTTTTTTTTTCTAAGTAAGTTCATGGATTAGGCATTCTTTTTATGAATTTCTCTATGTTTAAAATGTGTTTTGTTTGTGTGCATATTGTATAAATTATACTTGGTACTTTGTACTGAATGAATAACTTTGGTATGTTATATTTTGGTTTACAAATCATCTTTCTCAAATTCTGAACATATTTTCCTCTGTTCTTAAGCAGTGAGTATTTTTGAAGTCTGAGGTCCACCTAATTCTACCTTAATATCCACAGGATTATTTATGTTTCCTTAAAATGCAATGACTTATTAGGATATATATTAATAATTATCATTCTATACGGTTTTTAAAAAATGTTTATTTATTTTTTGAGAGATGGCATGCAATTGCTCGTATTTCATTAGCTTTTACCTACATTCTTTTCTATTCCGTAATTCCATTTAATGTACCACGTTACATTTACTTTTCATTTCCTCTTTGTCCCCTTGATCTGTGACAGCTTATCAAACTTTTGTTGTTGGTAATGAGTTTTAAGGAGTGCTACTCAGGTATTTTGTATAATGTCTCTCAATTTTGGTTTGTCTGGTTTTTTCATGGTTAGACTTGAGTCATGGGTTTGGGGAGGATGATCTTAGAGATAAATTAACATTTCCAATATACCGTATCAAGACTACCTCCTATCACTGTAACATTATTATTATTGATGTTGACTTTGGTCATCTAACTTATCTAGTGTTTGCCAGGTTTCTCTACTGCAAAGTCACTTTTCCCCCATTCTTTTCATACTCTATCACTGATGGTTAATTTTGTGTATCAATTTGACTGGACCACAACATGCATAGATTTTTGGTCAAACATTATTCTGGATCTATCTGTTAGGGTGTTTTGGGATGAATTCAACATTTAAGTTGATAAACCATGTAAAACGGATTGCCTTCCCCAATGTGGGTTGGCCTCACCCAATCAATTGAAGACCTGAATAGAACAAAAAGGCTAAGTAAGAGGGAACTCTGACTGTGTGACTGCATGAGCTAGTAGTACATTGATCTTTTCCTATCTTTGCACTCAAACTGAAGCACTGGCTCTTCTTTCGTCTCAAGCCTGCTAGTTTTTTGACCGGAGCTTGTGTCAGCAGCTCTCCTAGTTCTCAGGCCATCAGACTTGGACTGGGACTATACTCTCAGCTCTCTTGGGTCTTTGGCTTACACACTAGATCTTGGAGCCTGTCAGCCTCTGTAATGAATCAGTCTCTGTCTCTGTCTGTTTCTGTCCATCTCTCTCTCTGTCTCTCTCTCTCTACACACACACACACACACACACACACACACACACACCTATTGATGACTCTGTCTCTGACTCTCTCTCTCTCTGTCATACATATTATGACACACTCTATAACAAGATTAGTTAAAATTAAGAAGTAATTACATGTATATGGACTCTTGTATCAATAGATATTTATAATTAAGTTTGCATGTATTCATCTCTATTTATATGAAACTAAGCATGATTTCATACTGAGATCTCAGAATTTGATCCAGTATCACATAGTTAAGTTACAGCCTTACATTGTTCTTATCTGCGGTCCGTCTCCAGCAGTGAAAACCCTGGCTCCCATCATCTGACATTCATTAGTGATTTGCTTCATCCATATATACATATGGTTCCTTTCATGTTAAGCTTTGAAGTTTCCAGGAAAGTGATTCATTTCCCAAAGTTACTTAAGTTAGCACCCTTTTCCATGCCCCTTTAAATGAAGTTATGCCATACACACATTTGTAGTGTAGTTAGATTGTTTTGCCATAATCTGCATTCCACTGTGGAAAATAACTTTCCCCAGGCTTGATATCTTTATAATTTTTAAATTCAAACACATTATATAATATTCTTCAATATAATCTGTACTTTCAATCTGCAAATTCAAAACCACCTTCCATATAAAGAAGAGTTTCTTTTAATCATTTCACTGAATATTTTTCTATTCTATTTGTTAACGTTTCACTGAAACACATCAATAATGCACATGCTACATCACCATTAACTTCCACTTCAATGCCATATAGTATAAGAATTTTCATGTTTTCATCTTATTGCATTTTTTAAAATTTATTTTTGAAGGAGAGTGAAAGAAGATGTGCACATGCATGGATGCACATGAGTTGGGGGAGGAGCAGAATACCAAACAGGCTCTGCTCTGAAAGGGCAGAGCCAGATGCAGGGCTCAAACTCACGAATAGTGATATCATGACCTGAGCTGAAATCAAGAGTTAGACATTTAACCAATGAGCCACCAAGACATTTTTGGCATATTTCTAATATTTTAAAATCTGTCCTCTGGTAAAGATTTTGTATTTCATCAATCATCTTCTAGGTTTTTTAACATAACATGTTTATCTGTGTTTTTTAATTATTTTAGGTTTCAATAATTACCAAAATCACTAGCTTTTTAATTTACCTTTTCCATGATTTCATAATTATCTTAAAATCATGTATAGTAAAACCTTGATTGGGAGTAACTTATTCTACGAGTGTGCTGGAAGATGAACAAACATTTCTATAAATTTAACAATAAACAAGTGATGCCTTGAAATACAAGTAGCATGTGACACTGAATGTCACATGATCACAACTGAACCAATGGTTCCTCTGCCTCTCTCTCTCTCTCTCTCTCTCCCCCTCCCCTCTCTCTGTCTCTCTCTCTCTCTCTCTCTCACTCTCTTCCCTCTCTAGCTGCCAGATTGTGGGTGATCATCTCCTGTGTTTGAATGCTCAGACTCAGGCCACAGTGTTTGGCAGAAAGTAGTAATTTTTCAAAACATTGGAAGGTGCCCACAACTGGCACTAGTGTATTTTTTGTCCCTTCAAAGAATCTATGGACAGTCTTTTGCTTTTCCATAGAAGAGGGACCTTAGGAATGCTTTGCTTTGTCCTAGGTCTCAGGCTGACTGCAGATATCAACCCTTTCCTCTGCTGTTTTATTGCCAGTTACATGAAATACAGTATATGACAAGAGCGTATACAATAGACACCATGCAGAAAAAGATTACAGTGAGCCAATAGATAGCAATGATTCTATTAGTGATAGTGAAAATCATACTACACAATAACCCTCCTCTCTGTGTCTCTCACACCAGCCACGATGGTTTTCAAAGGTAAATACAGGTTAATTTATTTTTCTTCATATTTTGTATTTTTATTTTGTATATTAAAATATTTTAATCATTTTATATTTTATAATTTTGGGTTGTGGAATGAATCATCTGAATTTCCATTAGTTATTATGGGAACGCTCACTATGAATTTGAACACAAAGCAAGTGCTTTGGTTTACAAGCATGTTTCCAAAACAAATTATGCTCACAAACCAAGATATTACTGTATTGCTTTTTGCCCCCTCAGGAGAATTTATGAATGAAATTTATTTGATATCGTTGTAAAGTTCATTTGCAAAATCTTGTTCTCTTCTTAGGGTGCTACTTTTGGAATTGGCCTTTCTGTTCATATTCTTTTCTCCTCCCTTCATTTGCAGTTTCTATTCAGCTTTCTTTGTTAGTTTGTTTTTATTTATTATTCTTATTTTGAAAAACTCAACTTAATGTACCTAAACAATTGGGTAAGATATAACATGGAGTTTTGTGGAGTGTGGAAATCCTACAGATTTTATTTTCCTCTTATAATTAAAATTTTAAAAAATACAATTGCATTTAAATAAAAATTTGGCAAAAAGTACAGTTGCTTTGTATTTGGGGGATAAATCTTTATTAAAAATGTTTGTTTATTTATTTTGAGATAGAGAACATAAAGAAGGGAGGGGCAGAGAAAAAGGAGAGAGAGAATACCAAAAAGGCTTCATGTTATCAGCTTAGAGCCTGATGCAAAGCTCGATCTCCAGAAACATGAAATCATGACCTGAGCAGAAATAAAGGATCAGACACTTGACCAACTGAGCCACCCAGGCACTCTGGGGAGACATCTTCCAAATAATGTGCATGGTGTGTGTGTGTGTGTGTGTGTGAGTGTGTGTGTGGTTAGTGAAAGAGAATATAGTATTATTCATGCCAAATATACATATGTTCATAAATACGTATTATAATTAAATATGAGAAGTTTGTAGAATTAAAGATGAATAATCACTTATATCTATTTATTCACCTAATCACATTCATATACAACTAACTAAAATCTCATTTTCTGCTCCTTAAAAACTGTAATGTTTGTGGAACTATCAAGTATTTGAGGAAATAGTAAATGATGAAGGTGTTGTAGTTTTAAGCTGACTGTGATATGAATGAGCTTCATCCCGGGGGTCTTTTAATTTGAAAATTTATATATTTATGATAATCAATTATCATAATTACATAGTAGTTATTAATTTACATTTAAACCAGTGTTGTATGTCTTATAAATGGCTCAAGGCTGGTGAATAGTTAAAGAATCACATCTGACAAAGGCACAGGTCTGCAAGATAGCTTTAGGCCATTAACCATATTCAGGCTTTAAGCCAAATAACTAAATATATCTTTCTTTAAGTCACACTGGCCACTGACACTGGAAGCCCCCCACTCCCCCACCCCCCCAGTAGAAAAGTTACTTCTCCACTGCAGTTTATGGTTTGGTTGCTGTGTTTAGAATATAAGCCTGAAGAAAGTGAGTTCTGCAAATTGGTTAACAGGCAGATGGCACTGTGCAAATACACATCTGACACCCTTAATACATATTGTTTGGCTTTTGAGCAACTCCAGGCTTTTACTGCCACTAATTAACTAATAATTTTAGAAAAGTTTTGTTCAAATTGAACATTCTCATATGGAAACTCTAGGCTAAATGGATTTCTTTCAGATCTAGCCTTCTGTGATTTTAAATGCCTTTTGGAATTTCAAATATTAATAGAAACATTAGAAGGTAATGATAATGTGTGAAAAAGAACACTTTTAATTTAACATTTACTTTAACAACCACTGAATGACCTTTCTTTTCCCTCTAAAGTATTTTCCTCCATTGTATTATTTATATTTTTTAACCAATCATCTGTATCTTCTCTATTCTTATGTTTTCCTCTCCCCCTCCTTCCTAACTGAAGATTAAACTTTAGTAACTCGGTAACTAAATACTAAAATTTAAATAATGGTGTATCTAATGTGCACATACAGCTTGTTAGCATGCCACCCTATCATAGTTAGATGCATCAAATCTGGTTATCTGTCAGTCTTTCTCAAGTCAATAAATGGCGATTCCATTTTGCTACTAAGTGAAAGTTGTTTTCTTCCTTCTTTTTAAGAAAAGAAAACTTATTCTTATCCTAGAATCCTTTCTCCTATTCTCTTCATCAGAAGTCCTTTTTTTCCATCCCACTTAAATATATCTAGAAGCCTATCATTTCTACCACTTACTCAACTAATTTTTTTCCCAATTATGAATGGCTCTGACCTAGATAACGGCAACAACTGTTACCATTCATTATCTCTCCCATTTTCAGCAGCATGAGTTTTCTCCACAGTGCAGGTATTATGATTTGTTTAAAACTAAATCCTTTCCTCCCTTCTCAGAACAATTATTTCAATGGCTTCCAATATTACTTGAAATAGTATCCAAAGTCCTTACATGACTCATTGGACCCCCCAAAATCTGGACTTTAGATGCCTCTTGGATCTCAACAACAGCAACTTCTTTCCTTGTGTAACTATCTCCACTTGTATTGACGCTTTTGTCCATCTTCAAGTGTGACAAGCACTTTCCTGACTCAGGGTCTTCAAACTTGTATTTCAGTTTGCTTGTGATAGTCTTCCTCCAGATAGCTATATAAGCTACATCACTCACTTTTCCCAGAACCGCCTAATATCTTTTTTTTCACAGAGACTTCTTCTGGCATGTATCGCATCTAGACCTATACATTTACTTATTTATTTATTTCTGAGTTATCTTCATTAACTTGCATGTAAACTCTGTGAAAACAGTTATGCATTCTTCCATTTTTAATGCCCAGAAAAGTTCAGAAACGTAGGAGGTGCTCCATAGGTATGTATTCAAGAAATAAAATAAAGATTACATCTACTTTTCAATGTAATTTCATCTATGTTCTCTATACATGTATATGTATTCTAACTTAATTCCTATTTAAAATAATTTAACTAAAAACTCAATTACCTGTTTTCTCCCAGTTTAGACTCATTTGTGTCTTGATAATGATGAGCAACCAAACTGTTAAGTTACATATGAAAAGATTTTTATTCTTTACTTAGGTAGTCAACAAGTATGACACTTACTGTCTATCAAGGGAGTGTTCTAACTTCTGGCAATATAGCACCAAAGAAGAAAAAATCTCTAATCCTTTGAAAGTTACATTTTAATTGGACAGAGTCAATAACACTCAAATAAATAAATAAGTAAAAATAATCTTTTATAAGTAAGATGCAGATAATCAAACTAGGGTTATGAGCTAGAAAAGGAATGGATGACTACATTAGTAAAGAAAGAAATATTAGTTCAAAGGAAATAATTGCCAATATGTCTCATTTTGTCTCCTTTTCTAATACATAGTCACCCTTGTAAATGGCTGCTTGTCCTTTTGAAGAAGGCTAGGAGGAAATTTTGCAGTATACATTTGGAGGGGTTTTCCTCAAGGAACCCAGTTTCTTCTTTAAACAAAGGGCTGTGGATCTTTAAACCAGCTCAAGCCTGGGAATTACTTTAAGGGCTATGTCTTTCTGTGGTAGGGACTGAAGTCAGCCTTCCCAACAATAGGATTTAACCTTGAGGAGTTCAAAATTATGTTATTTCATGTCTTTCTAAATAGATATTGGATCTTATAAATTAATTTGGCAGAATATTAATATTTGATGCATATCAGCAAGGAGAATGTGATAAACTATTTACCATCTTACATACACAATTTAAATTGGCACCACTGTTACCTATTAATATTTTCTATGTATGATGTCTGAATGTGCAATAATTCTGTGGCATTGCTTGGGGGAGAAGTATCTGACTCAGGTGTTATCCTCAAAGAATTGCTTGGTTTTAAGACTTAATATCTGTGGAAGAATATTTATTTTCAATCACCAACCAAACTCTTTGAAAAGTATTGGAAGAGAAAATAACCTGGTAGGAGACATTAAAAATAGTAATAATAAAAAGTCCGCCATGTGATCGAAAAGGAATTACATCCTGAATGCACACTATATACTATAGGAGTATGTGTGGAGGTCAATCATAGGCATGCAAGAAAAAGGGTTGGTGCTTGTGATGGGCTCCATCTATTCTGGTCTTTTAACTGTCAGCTCATGGCTGGCAAGTTGAATAATTGGAGAATGTGTCTGTTGGTTTAAACAGAATGTTTTGTTTTATGTGATTTGGAGCCTGTTTTTCACCTGGACTTTGGAACAGTTTCAGAAAGAAAAATAATGGGCATCTCTTCTCAGTTTCCCAAAATTGTAAAAGTAAATTAATTTTCCCTGTGACAAATTGTCAAATTCCCTGCCTACTCTTCTTACAGCACAGAGTTTGAAAACTGCATCTGATCTGATAAATATATAGTGGTAAATGGTATTTAAACATCTTTATAGTGACATATGTGCTTTTATTTATTTTTTTACAAATATGCTTACATGTGACATGATGATTTTTTCAGATAATTGCTTATTATTGATGAACAACATAATTATTCTTTGAGTGATGCATGTATAATTTAGTGCTACTTATGCTACCACAGCTGCTGCTACTGCCATGCCACGCATGGATTTTTTTTAAATGCTTTTTTAATATTTCTTAATCTTGTCCATAGATAGGGACATCTATTTTCTCTGGTGTCTATCTTCCCTGTTTTTTCTCTTGAATACTACACCACTACTCCATATAATGAAAAGCTGTACAGTTACCATATGTGTAGGGATAAATTATCCAAGCCTTGCTTTTCATCACAAAAGATGGATTACATAGTTGTTTCTTCTTTCAAAAAATATCTGAGCTAAATGATAATTATAAAGTTATTCACCATTTTTATAAAGGTATGTTAAATTATGTAGACATTAATTTTATCCCTCACATCATACACTCTCCCATATTAGAAAGATATTGAAAGAGGAGGGAGATTGAAAAGGAGAGAGGAATAAAAATGAAAAAGAATAAAGAAAGAATATTAATAATAAAATAATCACATATAAAAATATTTTTGGTAGGAGGTCAGCAATAGGTGGCATTCAGTGGATTATTTTTAAGGAATCATTAGAATCAGTGGCCACTGTGTCAGGTGCTTATGCATATGTCTAATATGTTTTTTAAGGTGAAGTGGTAGGGGACAGGGGAACAATCATGATAAATGTTTAAATATTTTCAAAGGAAACAAGAATTTTCATTTAATATTTGTATTAATTGTATTATATTGAATATTAACTTTTTGGAGTATTGTATTTTTAAAATAAAATATTAAATGCATTCTATCATTTTTGAACACAAAATGTATTAGTTTTCCAGTTTCTTAAAGCTAATATGTTAACATATAATGTCCCTTTCCCAAGCTCCCCTCATGTGCATTATTTCATGTCACCATCATACCAACCTCAAGAGCTAGATCTTACTATGACCCCCATTTTAACACAAATGCAACTTAGTGTATAATCAGTTATTGCTGGTAATGGGACTCAAACTCATGTCTGTGTAATTCTAACTCTGGCCTATAAAAAATGCATGTCAATACTATTAATAAAAGTAATATCACATAAATGCAAACCTTTAGATTTAAAACTTCAATCAAGCATACTTAGAGGAGTATACATATATTATTTGTAACAAAAACTACAAACTAGTATCACTGAAGGAAACAGTAAAATAGAAATAATTTCTATTTTTTACTTGACAAACTATTATACTTCTTTTTCTGAATTCCTACCTAATTTTGACCATACTCATTTAAATATTTTACACTGAGTATTATAAAATGTGCATATAGTTTTACAATGTGTCTTTTAAAATATTTATCCAACATCATGTTTACACAGGAATGACCTATGTGAAACTCTCTATATATACATTTCAACTTTAATTTTATACTGTCTTAAACTGAAACTTACTAAATGTTCCTGACTCACAAATATTGTATTATTTTTAACTAAGAAGCTAGTTATTAATTTTATATAATTGATATCCAATCCATTAAGAGATGTAATTCTTGTTGTCACTCTATATTTTACACAAGTATAAAACTATGTTGAAAGCAATAATTGAGAGATAACTAATATTTAATTTGAAAGATATTATTTTCCTTGAAAATTAAAATCATCTCACTATTGTGGAGAAGGTATTTTTTTTAACACTAAGCCTTCCTCTCTAAAAGTTAATTGGCCTAAAAAGCCTTTTAAGGCATTCTTCAGAAAGATATAGTATGCTGAGATTTTTACACTATATTACAATATGTATTCCATATTGAATATGTCAATCACATTTACTTTTTCATATATAATTTACTTGCTACAGATGTATTAAAATTTTCACAAATCACATATTTTTAAGTTTTCTTTTTAAGAGAATGTCTGATTCTCTCAGCAACTAAAAAAATGCTAATGCTGATCTTGAGAACAATAGCTCTTTAAATGAAACCATTTGGGTTTTAAATGTGATAATAAAAAACGTCTCCACTTTAAGTTCCAATATCTATATTGTCCATTAAAGAAAATAAAATCACCAGCTACTGCAATAAAGGAATATATACATCGTCATACATTAAATTACTAATTGCACTAAATACTACCAATCAAAATTTTCAGGAAGAAACAGATGAGAAAGAAAAAAAGTCTAGTCTTGAACAAGTTTTTGTATATCTACAGAAAACATGTCCAGATAATGTTGATAGGAATTAATATCTGTCTATACTTTCAACACATGATTTGTATCAATTATGTTAATACTTCACTCCCACTGTAATGAATCATCATCCCTGCCCTTTTTATATAGACCTTGTATCTTGTTAAGCATTTTTTTTTTGTTCCATAGCAACCTAGACCATGTAAATGATTGTTATATCCTTTCTTGTCAGCAAAACTCTTTCCTTACATATTATAAATCTTTAATAGCTCACATTTATCATCACCGATGAGTAAAAAATGTTTTGCCAAGACAAAATATGCATGATATGATACATTTATTTGATCCATTGCTATGTAATCAAAGATAATTCAGATTATGGTTGCACTATCCTACTGAAATACTGCCTCATTTAATACATTTCCTTGAACGGGTTTGCATTAAGATGCACATATTAACTGGAATTACTATTACTTGTTATTCTCACATTATTCTATTTTTCCATGAATTTGGTTGGGAGGCCATGACAAGTTAGAGCACTAAAATGCAGTACACAGATTTTCTATTAAAAAGGGAAATTCGTACTTTATACATTCTCCCATATTTTGTATTTATTGCGACAATAATTTGCATGTTTCTGTTTGTGTATGAGTGTATATAGCTGTAAGTATTGCCCATATTTGTCCTTTGCATTAATGAACTAGTCTTTTATTGCATTTGTAAATTACAAAGAAAATGGAAAGTAGGAGAACTTTTTTTTTTTATTTGAATCTAGCTACTGTGCTGAGAAACATTTAGGAAAATATAGTGTAACATTAAAAGTAGTAGACATCAGTTATAAATCCAATCATTAGTAGGCACAAAGCTGTTCTTGCAGTAATGGCTAGCCAACTTATTTCAACAAATGCTCCCTTTAGAATTTCTTTTAATATTGTTTTGTAAACTAATCTTTGGTTACGTAAGGGTGGAGTTAATTAAGCAAGCGCTACTTTGTAAAGAGAGCATGTAAAAGGCAATAAAATGTTTCCTACAGTGCTGATTAAGACTGAGGGCACTTTTCTTAATATAACTTGTATACAAAGTACAAAAGCATTTGTATAACAGCCTCTGTGCTTGTAATGCATCTATGTGGTTTGTCCCATTTTAGAATGTCATGACATATGGGCTGGCCAAGGAACTGTTGGCTACGTTCTTGCTTTTTATTTTGATAAATAGTGTATTTATTGTATACAGGGAATTCACCTTGCATAGCTGCACTTTTGAAGTTATAAAAGGTACTCTGAACTCAGTAAGGTTGTTTTTATTTCTATTGCCCTAAATAACACAATATCCAATTGAGAAGATGGGTGGTGAGGGAATAGAAAATAAGAAATGCAGCCCAAATTAAAAATAACTAATGTATGAATGTTCAATATATTCTTATATCTGTGTATATTGATTAGCTATAAGACTGACATACAAATATAAACAAACATTAAAACTGCATTTCATCCAATACTCAAGTTTCATATATAAATATAAAATAAATGAGGTGGTTTCTTGGCTATTGCAAACAATAAAATTATCCTGTGCCGAATAGTAGTGGTTGACCAGATTTTCTAATATTACAGAAAAAAAAAAGAAATAAGAAAAGGGGAGAGAAGGAGGGAGGGAGGACAGAAAGAAGGAAAAAAATGGGAGAGAAAGAAAGAAAGAAAAAAAGAAAGAAAGAAAGAAAGGAAGGAAGGAAGGGGGAGAGGGAGAGAGAGAGGGAGAGAGAGAGAGACAGAGAGACAGAGAGAGAGAATGGGAGGAAGGAAGCAAAGGATGAGGGGGCTAGATCCAAAAGATAAAGGAAATAGTGACATAAACTCAGTTAACTCTCAACTACAATAATGTTAATATAGTTTAAAACATTCAAATATGACACAGCTATAAGGAATAATGTTCAGTTTCTTCTGTGGCATGTGAACATCTATATCACTAGTTGTGTTAGATTTTGTTTTTCTCCAGAATATTCAGAAACCCATTCTTCGTGGCCTCTCAGTAGTGGTGGAGGAGGGGAGGCCTTTCCTTCACTATTCACAACTTTGCTCATATAACTTATTTAGGCTAACGAAGTATGGAAGGGACCTGGGACAATTTCAAACAGAATATTTTAAAAATAACATATCCCCACAATCTCTTTTCCTTCTTGCATCAAAACAAACCATGCCACAGAGAGGTGCTATTCTTTAACCTAGATTTCTGAATGACAGAATTTGGGATTTAAGACACAACTGACTTACCCAAAACATAAGGAAGAAGTAGATCTTTATCTGAAAATTATTTCACGTTCAGTCTAAATGAGCATAATTTAGATTATTCTGTCTGATGTAACCACATTGGAAGGATAATGTAGATAGAAAATATCTCTGAATTTCATATTGTATATTTAACACATAATATATTTTAAAATTCCAGTTTAAGCTCAAATATATAAAATGGTTGGATTTCTCACTAGTACCCTCAAAGAAGAAAAAGATTAATACATTGAATAATCAATTAATTTTCTTGGACTCATCAGAGAATTGAGGTTGAAGGGCACACCATCATCCCAAAATTGAGAGACAGATACATACAGAGAATCACAGTTGAGATCTGCTTCTCAGAAGCAGTAGCCGCTGAAGCTATACATTAGTGAGAGCATGGAATTGGTAATTCCGGTAAATTTTTGGAGGGTGATTTATACTAGTGTGAGATAGACTTAAGGGAACTCACACTTTTGTGGAGTTTACTTCTAGTATTTTAGTTCTCTATGTTTTTACAGTGAAGAGTCAAGAGAAAACAAAACAAAACAAAACGAAACAACTTGACTCTGGCAAGGGAGGGGGAAATTAGCCATTTAATAATATATCCACAGCATTCCCCATAACAAAGGCTACTCTCCACAGGAAAATAATTTACCAGAGTCTTCTACATCAAGGGAAGGGAATTTACCAAACTTTATCTTGCTTTCCCTTTCCTATCTGGCTGAGGAGACAAGAAGCTAAGAAACACTTAGCCAGGGACACATACCCATAAAAAACTCCTTGTTAACACATTACCACTATATCAAGAAGTCTCAAGTATAATAACAACAGATTTCAGCTGAAAGAGCTGCAAGACACATCTTCTATCTAAGGAGGAGTTCTTAGAGAATCCCAAGAGAACAGAAGAGCCAAAAGCAAGGACAATAATGAATTTGGGTCTTCTGGCATGCATACTCATATAAAAAAATGAAACATAATCCAAATTCAAGTCAAATGAACATAAAATTTCACATTTAAAGTCTTTTACCTCTGTTTCTATTACCTATAATATCATGTCTGGCATTCAACAACAAATTACTAGACTTGCTACCAGGGAAATAAAAACACACTCAGGAGAGATAGGAGCATCAGAACCAGAGTTAAATATGATATGTTTTTGAAATACCAAACCACAGATTTAAAGTAACTACAATTAATTTGTTTAGGGCACTAGTGGCTATGGAAAAAAACAAGATGTCTTTCCATAGGCGGACAGATAAACAAATGGTGGTAAATCCATACATTGCAACATTATTCAATGATTTAAAACATGAGAGATATCAAGTCATAACAAGATAGGGACAAATCTTAAACATATATTAAGTGGAAGAAGCCAGTTTGAAAAGATGACATAATATATAATTCCAATTATATGACATTTTGAGATAGTAAAAACACTATTGGTTTGCAAGAGAGAGAGGAAATGGTCACGGTTGGAGGGGAGGAGAGGTGAAGCTTGAAAAGGTAATCCACAGAGAAATTTTTGGGTGGTAAAACTTATCAAAGTTACTGTAATGTTGGATACATGACACAATGCATTTTTTACAACCATAGAACTTTACAGCATAAAGAGTGAATCTTATCTATGCAAATTTAAAAAATCACTTAAGAGTGAGGAGATATCAGGATTGAATGCAGACTGGGACAAGACAATCTACTGGCATGAAGAATGTATGAAACAATCTTACTAAGGCAGGGGATGCTTCTATAAGGAATGCTGGAAATAAGTGGAGACTGTGAGGTTAAAGCAAAATGAACTACACACAAGCACTGCATTCCAGTTGATAAAGCTGTTCCTTGCAGGGATTTAATTCAGGTTAGCAATTCTGATAATGCTATACTTGTATAGTGGAAATGAACAATTAAGCATATGTAACAAATGCTAGGAGCCAGGTTCTCAACTGTTGGAATGAAAGATAAGCAATGGAGGAGGCTAAAATGATCCACGTGGTAATGGATTAGTTTTTGAGATATCTGTATAAACTGTGCCTGACAATATAGATACAGATCATTAAATGGAAAATAATTATCTATGTGTAAGTACATGAATTAGTATACACACATATATTTCCTGGACTGTCAGCTAAAGTCTTGGAAGCAATAATATCCCAGTAGCAATAAGCATACCTGTTATCCATCCATGTCTTCTTCTCCTTCTCCTTTTTCTTCTTTTAAAATTTATTTATTTATTTTGAGGGGGAGGGAAGAAAAAGAGGGAGAGAGACAGAATCCCCAAGCAGGGTATGTCAGCACAGAACCCAATGTGGGATTTGAACTCACAAACCATGAGGCCACACCTGAGTGGAAATCACTTAGTTGGTTTACTGAGCCACCCAGGTACCCCAGTAGTGTTAGATTTTTAACCCAAAGTATAAAATAAGTATCAAGAGTCTCTGCAGAAATCACAAAGGGAGGAAGTAAGGGAGGAAAGGATAGAGGGAGGGAGGGAGGGGAAATAAAAATATCCCCCCACCCCCAGCAATGTACAAACATATATAGATGCACAAGATAGTACCATTATGTTGGAAATCTACTCATAGTCAAAGAGCAAACTATTTTGAAAACAGGTTCTGAAAACAAAATGAGAGGGGGAAACTGATAATTTTCATTTGTTAGAGCAAAGTCCAGTAGAAACGAATGAGAACACCTTCCCTGGGAAAAAGTGAAAAATATCTAGTTAGAGTTCTAGCAAATGCCGAGATAGGATAGAATCAGATGTACATTTAAAATGATGTAAATTCTCTTTAACATTACTTATTATTCCTACTTCTGAAATTATTAAGTACATTTAGTGAAACTTTTTACTGTTTAGTAACATTAACACATTTTTTAAATGCTTAAATAGTTAATAAAAAATTACTTAAAATGCGTCACCAAGGATTACATGTTTACCCTGCTATGTATTCCAAAGAAATGTCTTATTAATGGAATGGAAGGGAAAAAATAGAAAAAAATTCTTTGAATAGTAATGATTTTGATGGAGAGCTCTGGTATCATAAGCAGTGATATCAGACAATACACAGCTTTTTAAACATCCAATGGCCCAAAGAAATACTTTGTTGATTTGTGTATTTGATTTTTTCCCATTTGTACTGGTATTTCTGTGGTTTTCCTTCATTCTTGAACTTCAGTTTCTTCCCTGGAGACATTCCACCTTTATAATTTTATTTTATTTTTTTTTACATTTTCCTGTTTTGATTGTTAGATCTTCCTACTGATACTTGGGCACTAATTTTTTTTCTGGACATCAGAAATTTTCCTACTATATAGAGGACTGACTTCATCATCAAATCTTGTTACTGTATTCTTGTTCTGACTCACTACTGTGGTGCCTATTCTGTCCTCCATCATGTTTCACATAGCATGATTGAATAGGTCAGTGTAGGGGGTGAATGACAAAGAGACAAATCTCAGTGTGCTCTGGAGTTTAAAAGGCTTGAATGAAGTGTAAAAATCTATAGCTAGATTTGTTAGTGAGGCCTGGAGTAAGAGAATATTCTGCAAGTTTGGGATACACAACAGTCAATAACAGGGCACAATTTGAGGAGCTTTGCAAACACATAAAGATAATCGAAATTAAGTCTATTGGGGGAGAAATTTGTCACAATACAGCACTATTGAATAATGTCAGGCACTTTAAATGTAGATAAATGATCATACGTGGGAGTCTGGAGTCTCATAATTGTTTCCAGGATATTTGTTTGGTCTTTTGTAAAATAGCTAACCTATTTTTTTTTTTTTTTCCTTTTAGGAGTTACCCATTAGTGGGGAAATGGGAACCAATGCCAAAATACCAATGTCCTACATCTTCTTGTATGCATAATTTTAGGTAGTGTTATATAGCACACTATTTATGTGGAACATTAGATACCAATTATAATAACTTTTGGAAGCACAAATGCTTAAATGCTCCCCTTAAGAAGTCAATTGCCAAATGCAATGATGCATCATGTTAAATTAAACCCACAATTAGATACTATAAATAGAAAAATGCCAGAAAGTTCTATTAACACTGTCTCCTAAATCACTGTCCCATAATTAATGAGATATGAGAAAAAAAAAACAACCTTAAATTCTAGTTTATCTTATGAACTAATATAGGAAATACAGTTTATCATTTATCTTAAAATAAATGTATAGTAACATCATAAATGGCTGTTTAAAATGTAATTACTAATATCCTATTCACCATAGAGTAAGAATAGATGCAAATTATGTCAATGTGCAAGAAAAATATTCAGTTTCTTACATATACTTTTATATATATTTTTTACAAATGCATATTCCAATGTAGTCTCTGATGTTAGGTAGCAATAGTTACAGAAAATTGTGTCCCAGCAAATAAGTAATGATGTGATGTGATGCTACATACTAAAAAGAAAAATTTTAAACAATGGTTGTAATTTTTTTCTATAACGATATTTTTCCTTCATGTGCAGTAGCTTTTGTGTTGAATTTTCAGATATTTTTCACACCATTGCATCATTTCAAAACAAATAGATTGTCTTTAAAAAAAATTCTCATGAGCAATTCATTTTGATAGAGCAGTCAGAATTTCAGATTCGATACACAGCTCATTCGTGCTCCCTTTAAAGATTAGATTGCTCACTTGCAGTGTTGGATGCCCACAAAGTTGGTTTTCAATATGCATGAGAAATTAATGCCCTTAAAGAAAAAATATAGTCAAAGACTATAATACACAGCTAGACAGGAACATACACAAATAAATGATAAACCTATACTTTCCTACCAGCAGTTCTTTCTCTTATATTTCTTTTAGTTTTGTTGTAGCTGAATACCTTCCTAATACTTAGTAATTATCAGATTCTCTAAGTCACCTGCGAAAAGGATTAAAAAATACAATGAGTAAGAATGAGAATGTAAATGTCATGGATCTTTTTTTTTTAATTTTTAATAGTTTATTTATTTTTGAAACAGAGACAGAGCACAAGAAGGGGAGGGACAAAGAGAGGGGGAGCCACAGAATATGAAACAGGCTCCAGGCTCTGAGCTGTCAGCACAGAACCTGACGCAGGACTCGAACCCACAAACTATGAGATCATGATCTGAGCCGAGGTTGGAGGCTTAACCAACTGAGCCACCCAGGCACCCCAATCTTTTAACAAGTGAATAGTGACAATGGGAGAAACTTTTAGTAGACAATGAAAATATCAAAGCCCAGATATCTTGAAGATCAGTTTCTATTTACAGGCAAAAATATAAAGCTAAGTAATGCTGACACAAATATTTGTGTGAAATGAGCTAAACAGAAAATGCTGAGGTATAATTAAAAAGTGAATGTCATCTTAGAGTCATCTTTAACTTTCTACAGTTCAATTTTCAAATTCAGTAATTTTCTTCTTTCAGAAAATCTTCAGTTTGTACCATCTACTCCATAACTAAAACTTAATGAGCAACTCTGCCTAGCACTGGACTATTTACTTTTACACAAATGGGATCACCTGATCTTTTAAATAATTTTATGAATTCTAATCATTTTTCCACATAACAGATGAGAAATGGTTAGAGAAATTACATACAATTTGTGAAAGGTCAGATATCTAATAAGTGATATGTAAGGGAGAAAACAATTTTCCCTCTACTCTTCTAGTCCTTAGCTGAGATTTCTCTAGTAAAAGGTTAACCAGAGAAAAAAAGAGAAGTGTACCACAATGTTTACCTTCTGTATATACGGACACTGGGATAGGTAAGTAACCCTGAGGTGGCTTAGAATTCACACTTAAAAGCCATCTTTTTTTTTTTTTAATTTATTTCTGAGAGAGAGAGAGAGAGAGAGAGAGAGAGAGCGTGAGCAGGGGAGGGTCAGAGAGAGTGGGAGACACAGAATCTGAAACAGGCTCCAGGCTCCGAGCTAGCTGTCAGCACAGAGCCTGATGCGGGGCTCGAACCCACGAACCTGTGAGATCATGACCTGAGATGTATATGGGCACTCAACCTACTGAGTCACACAGGTGCCCCTTAAATGCCATCTTAATAAGACAAAAAGGAGAGAGGGTGTAGGCCTATTAGGAGAGAGTTAATAATTTTTAAGAAAGATGAATGGGCTCTTAGCATTACAGATGGGAGGTGTAATAGTTTGTGGCAAAGTCTGTATAGATGTGGTGTCACTTCTAGTCGCTCCTGTAATAAGAGCCAGTCTGCCTGGTAGATGAAACTCTGGGGAGAGGATTTTAGTTCCTGTTGGAGGATCTGTGTTTAGGAAGAAAAAAGTAGCTCATAGAAAGTCTCTCATTGCATTTGCTATTTTTTGAATGCCTATTTGAAAAGTTTCAAAATCAACCATATTATCAAACCAGCATATTTTGGGGTAGCATGTCCTGAACTCCTGCAGTCATATTTTGGAGTGACATACTCTCCTATCCTCCGGCAACCCCAGGCATTTTGATAATCCAACTGTGCTCTTGGCCACTGTCTTATAAGCCCTTGTCATCTTTCTCTTTATGACAAACTGGTGGAGAAACTCATTCATTCATTCATTGGTTCATTCATAATACTTAAATGGATTTACTGGTAGCTCTGATTTTCAATTTAGTAGCCCATGAATCCTATTTGGCTCAAAGATATGTTTAATTTGACATGCAAACTTGTTTTATTCTAATTGAATCACCTAGAAGTATTTAAAATTTGGAGAATTCATAGGAAATCCAAATCTCCCATGTCTCCTCCAAAATTTAGATAACTGAGCCTGCAATTATATGAGGCAACTTGTTGTGAGGCTCAGGGGCTTCATCGAAAGATATGCTACAGTCCCAGTCTTTTCCTATTGAATCTTTGGGGATTATTTATGTACTTGTGGAAGCTAAGATCACATGCCAACACAGACAACAATTTAAGAGATTTATTAGGAACATGGAAGGATTTCACTGTGTTTGTGTATTTTACTAAACTCTATTCTAGTATATACAAAGACAAAGGAAGCATCACAGTATTTTTTAGTCTTTTAAAACGAGAGCCAACATCTACAATTGCTGAGTATCAGATGATCTCCTGCCTTGATAGATTTCAAAGGTTAAGTTAACCTTCCCAAGCTATAGTCAAGGCTCAAATTCAGGAAGAACAAGAGACCTTATGAGCATTTGAAGATTTACTGAAATAGAAGAAACTTGAATTCTTCACTCCACTGAAGTATTTCCTATTGTGTTTTCTTAGAAGTTAGTAATATGCCTCTATATCTTTCAGTTCTATCTATGCTAATGCATCTTCTATTAGAATGTAGCTTAGGGGAGGGTCCAGATTAGTAGTGCACCTCCAGATCAGTGTATGAAATCTAAACAAGGCCTTAGAAGTAGCCAAGCAGTCAAGCTTTAGGCAAAGTTTGGAGACTTGCTTCTACAAGAAACAAAAACAAACACTGTTCAGATTCAAAGTCCATAATTCAACATGAACAACAACAACAACAAAAACACATCTGGTTTTGGTTGCTTGTTTATTTTATGCCCATAAATTAAAGACATAATTTGCCTATTATTCTAATGAAATTTTTTGCCAGAGAAATCCCAACCCTGGCATAAAGCATGTTATAAATATGCAACCATTGAGGCAGCCTCAAGTGCCAAAGCCTCTGGTGCTGGTATCCTATCAGGCAGAACCGCATTTGTCTATGCTGAGTGATAACAAATTTACTGTGTGACCAGTGGAGCAAGTTGCTGCTTTTGGTCACTTTACATAACCCTGTACAAGAGACATTAATTAGTGACAACTGTATGTTGTTTCCTGTATTTTTCTAGGTTATGGGCAGAAACAAAACATCCTAAGACTCTCAGCGGCTTCACTCAACAAAGTTCATTTCTTACTCACAGCAGAAAGGGAATTCATGGCATACTGAGCAACTCTTCCAAATGATGGCTCAGCCTTTTTCCTCCATATAGACATGTTCTGTCAGAGTCACCATAACTAAGAATATCCCATTGGTTACAAAAATACTTTTGTTTTGAAGTCACATACCTAATTTCAAATTATAATTCGTGGGTAAAGCAATTAGCATCATCACGCTTAACTTTAAGATGACAGTGAAGAGTAACCCTTCTATGTGCCAGGAAGGAGCAAGTGCCTTGGTGAACAGTGCTAATGGCTAACACTCCTCTCTTTCTCTCATTTGCAAATATGCATTGTCTTTGCTACTGAGCCTATTTTTCCTTAAGACCTGAATATCTTGCATTTTGAAAAATCACTACTGGTTGATTATATTATTGAAATGAAAATGGGTAATCCCAAGTTACATCCAGACCTGACTAACTGGCTCTAAATAGCACCTCAAGAGCCTGGATTTGAAATTTGATTTTGTAAACTTGCAATAACTTTGGCTGTTGCCATTATTAAAGAAGGTGATTGTACTGTGTTCTTGTTTTTGTTTTATATCTCATTGTATTATTTTATATGTATGAATTCTTAGAATTGCATACATCTTCATATATATATATATATATATGTATATGAAGCCTGGCAAGAAAGGTGTAAAATATAGTGGACGTAAGTACTTGCTTCCTGTCCAGCATCATTCCTTTAAAACCATGTGATCAGAGGGGATAGAAGAGGGCAGGGGGATGAAATAAGCCACCTACAAAGGTCATGAATATGTACAGATGGCATTGTCTTCAACAAACAAAGAATCCCATTCTTCTGACATTAAATTTTTAGCCAAGGTATCCAGATTAAACCCAAGCAGGTATTAAGTTTCCTTCTCTTTAAAAAAAAAAAAAAAAGTTTATTTCTTTATTTTGAGAGGGAGAGAACAGCACACCCACATGTGAGTGGAAGAAGGACAGAGAAAGGCAGTAGAGAGAATCCTAAGCAGGCTCCATGTTGTCAGCGCAGAACCAGACTGGAGCTCAAACCCATGAATCGTGAGATCATGACCTGAGCCAAAATCAAGAGTTGGATTCTTAACTGACTGAGCCACTCAGAGGCCTCTTGAGCTTCCTTTTCTTAATCAACTTATTTTTTGGAAAAAGAAGCCCTCTATTTTGCTGAGTTTACTGGTATCCCTCAACTGTGGCATGTGAAAGATTTTCCAATTAAATAGGAGAAAATGTGGGCATGATACAAAGGAAAGCAAAACCAAGAGGTCTGCAAAAAGAGAGGGAGAGGTAGCCATTCTAAGTAATATTATTTAAAGTCCTAAAATCAGATATGACTAAACCGAATGTACCTCTGAAATCATCAAATAAAAAAGCCTATATTCAAAATGGATAGAGTGGGTGGAAATACCCCTAATAACACCACAAAAGCCATACTTTAGACCTGGACTTGATGAATGATTTTATTGCTAGAGTGCAGAAAACTGTCTTGATAATACACATGGCCCTGAAATGCTGGTCACAGCATTTTTAATATTGCCTCACACCAACCAGTAGAACAGGTTAAGGAAGAGAGGAGAATTTAACAGCATTCAAGTGGCAGCAAAATTATTGAAGAGAAAAATGCCATGCCATAATATAACTGTCTCCATTCAAATATGAATAATATGGACCAACTACAATTAGACCACCATGAACTCACTTTGTAAATTAGAAAAAGGAATCGGCAAAAAAAGGGCATGGTTTTGAGATAGAGATTTATTCTAGGAAGAAGGAATATGTTTTAGATGGCATCTCCTCTGTATTTTTGTTAAAATTTAAAAACGTACATTAATTTCACTAAACAAGGTATGAAAATAACATAAGAAAAATTAAGTGAGATTAAGAGGATTATTTGGCTAAGAAAAGGGAATGATATAAGTAAAAGGACAATAAAATTTAAAATAGAATTAGAAACAATATAGGAAAGAACAATCTTAGAACTATTGTTAGGGGATCTAAATGAGTAACATACAAGACAAATTTTAAGTTTTCCCTCAGGACAGCTGGGTGGCTCAGTCAGTTAGGCATCAGACTTTGGCACAGGTCATGATCTCATGAGGTCAAGCCCCACATCAGGCTCTGTGCTGACAGCTCAGAGGTTGAAGCCTGCTTCAGATTCAGTGTCTCCCTCTCTCTCTGCCCCTCCCCATCTTGCTCTCTCTCTCTCTCAAAAGTAAATAAACATTTTAAAAAATTAATTAAAATTTTTAAAAAAGATAAGCTTCCTCTAATTTAGAGAAAAATAAACATTAAAATAATAAAATAACCAAAAAGATGACAAATATAAAGGCCATAGAACCAAAAATTATAAATAGAACAGAAACAAAATCAACAGAAACAGGGATCAAATATGTTGTAAATTTTGCACTGCCTTATGCATTGAAAAACATAATTTTGAAGTTGAATTAATTACATGCCAAAAATTAAAACCAGTAATTTTTTAAATGATTGACACATTAAATTTATAAAGATATTCATTCTTATACAAGAATATAAGTTCAAAAAATAAGTATTTTAAGTCAAAGAAGAAATCAAATCTGCCCCAATACTTTGCAATTTCACAAAATGCTTCAGTGTAATAGCCAAGAGTTTTATGAAAACGTTTTTTTGTGCCAAGAATGTGTATTGCCATAGTTAGCATCATACGAGAAAACTATATCCACTTACTAGCTTTCTTTGTATGAATTATAAGTACATGTAAACATTTATATTTAAAAAATTGTTGTTTAGGAGGGGGCAAGATGGCGGAGAAGTAGGGAGCTCCGTACCTGCACTCGCGCCCAGGCATCACATGGAAAAGATCTGAAGCCATCAGAAACCGTACCACACCCAAGAGATTGGGAGAGAAAGGACGCAGACTCCACTGAGAAAGCCTTCTAACGTGAGTGCGAACTGGGGAAGTAAAAATCGGGCCTGGATTGGAGACTGGAGAGACGGGCCACCCCCTCTGTGGGCAGTGAGAGGAGAAAAAGAGAGTCCAAAACAGAAAAACCTCCGCTCGGAGGAAAAAAACCTCTGCTCGGGGAAGTGAGAGGAGAAAAAGAGAGTCCGAAACAGAAAAACCTCCGCTCGGAGGAAAAAAACCTCTGCTCGGGGTGTAGAAAATCTTTGCGCACAAAATACCTCCGCGTCAGGCCCCTCCACGCTCCAAGTCGCCCAGGAGGGGCTGCGCTCGTGATTTGCTTCTTTGTGCGGGCTCCTGGCTGGCTGGGAGAGGCTGCACGCCTGCAGCCATTACCCTCGTGGCAGGCCTGGACCCCCGAGGAGGCGCGCGGGCACCGGCGGCCTTGCTCCTAGCTGGCTGGAGCTCTAGAGGGAAGGCAAGGCGCTAAAAACTGGCAGATGTGACCTCGAGTTCGTGTTTTGGGTGACTGAGAAACATAGGGAACTGGATCTCCTCACCCCAGCGGGCTCAGCGCGCCAGCAGACAAAGCCC
>NW_027527188.1:0-715 GCF_008692635.1 Crocuta crocuta
GTCGGTTGAGCATCCAACTTCAGTTCAGGCCATGATCTCACAGTTTGTGAGTTTGAGCCCCATGTCAGTCTCCGTGCTGACAACTCAGAGCCTGGAGCCTGCTTTGGATTTTTTGTCACCCTCTCTCTGCTCCTCCCCTGCTCACACTTTGTCTCTCTCTCTCTAAAAAAAATAAATAAAACTGAAAAAAAATAAAAGAAGAGTTGATAATATGAAGATTACTTCTCTCTCCAGAGGAAGAGATTGCCATGAGCACAAAGGCTTGGGTTCTAGTACTGGTTTCTTTCTGACTGCTCTCTGCTAACCTGCCTCCCAGCCTGGCCTGAAGTGCACAAAATACAACAACATGAACTTGCCCTATGAGATATAAATTCAAATGAACATAGTTTTTAACAGAAAAGGATTGATGGCTATAATCAAAGGTTGCATGATGCATTAAACACACACACACNCACACACACACACACACACACACACACACACACACACACGTTTTAACAGTGGAAGGTTGTTTGGGAAAACCTGGAAAGCTTTGCTGAGGAGATGAAATGGGTATTCTGGGCGCAGGTAGCAATGGAGAGTGGAAGTCATTTCAGAAGAAGGTCATTTAGCCACTAAGAAACATCAAAAATGGAGGGAATGAGACCAAAAATGGTCTGGACATATTAATGTGGGACAGCAAGTGTCAGGCATGGCTGGAGCATGTTTAATAAAA
>NW_027527189.1:0-487 GCF_008692635.1 Crocuta crocuta
CTGTTTTTTGGAATAGCTTGAGAAGAATGGGTATTAATTCTCTTTCAAAAGTCTGGTAGAATTCTCCAGGGAAGCCATCTGGCCGAGGGCTCTTATTTGTTGGGAGATTTTTGATAACTGATTCAATTTCTGCACTAGTTATGGGTCTGTTCAGATTTTCTGTGTCTTCCCGTGTGAATTTTGGTAGTGAAAGTGTGTTTAGGAATTTGTCTATTTCTTCTAAGTTGTCTAATTTGTTGGCATATAATTTTTCATAGCATTCCCTGATAATTGCTTGTATTTATGAAGGGTTGGTTGTAATCAGTCCATTTTCATTCATGATTTTATCTATTTGAGTGCTCTCTTCTTTTTGAGAAGCATGGCTAGAGGTNGGCTAGAGGTTTGTCAATTTTGTTTATTTTTTCAAAAAACCAACCTTTGGTTTCATTGATCTGTTCAACGTTTTCTTTGGTTTCTATATTGTTTATTTCTTCCCTGATTTTTATTA
>NW_027527190.1:0-496 GCF_008692635.1 Crocuta crocuta
TTAAAACAGACTTAATACCCATTCTTCTCAAGCTATTCCAAAAAAATAGAAATTGAGGAAAAACTTCCGGACTCATTCCACGAAGCCAGCATCACTTTGATTCCCAAGCCAGACAGACACCCAGCAAAAAAAGAGAAATACAGGCGAATATCCTTGATGAATACGGATGAAAAATCCTCAACGAGATACTTACAAATCGAATTCAACAGCACATAAAAAGAATTATCCACCATGATCAAGTGGGATTCATTCCTGGGTTACGGGGCTGGTTCAATATTCGCAAATNGTGATACATCACATTAAGAAAAGATAAGAACCATATGATCCTGTAGATAGATGCAGAAAAAGCATGTGACAAAATACAGCATCCCTTCTTAATAAAGATCCTCGAGAAAGTCGTGATAAAAGGAGCTTACTTAAACATCATAAAAGCCATCTATAAGAAGCCCTTAGCTAATATCATCCTCAACAGGGAAAAACTGAGAGCTTTCCCCCT
>NW_027527191.1:0-265 GCF_008692635.1 Crocuta crocuta
ACATAGTGCTGGAAGTCCTAGCATCAGCCATCAGAGAACAAAAGAAAATATAAGGCATCAGAATCGGCAAAGAAGTCAAACTCTCACTTTTCACAGACGACATGATACTCTACATAGAAAATCCGACAGACTTCATCAGAAGCCTACTAGAGCTGATCCATGAATTCAGGAAAGTCGCAGGGTACCAAATCAATGTAACAGAAATGGGTTGCATTTGTAGACACCAATAATGAAGCAACAGAAAGAGAAATGAAGAAACTGATCC
>NW_027527192.1:0-204 GCF_008692635.1 Crocuta crocuta
TTTTTGCACATATGCATAACAATAATTTATGGTCAAGAATGCTTATTTCACCATAGTTTAAAGAAGAATAAATCCAGAAAACTTTTAAATAGTCATAAATAGAAGATTGGTTTTAGAAAACCCTACACACACATACATATACACACAATTTGTAATGACATACTAAGCAGTCAGTAAAAAGAATATGATAGCTCTGCAGAAACA
>NW_027527192.1:227-2407 GCF_008692635.1 Crocuta crocuta
ACATGGTTAAGTGAAAAAATTTTGATTTACAGAACAGTAAATATAGTATTATTGCGTGTATACACAGAACAGTTCTGGAATGACATTCAAGAAACTGTTGGGAGTGTTGCAGAAGTTGTCTGGGAGGGAAGAAGACTCTTTATGTCATATGCAATTTAATCTTACTTCAATTTTTTCACCATGTCCATAAGTCATTGAATAATATAAAAAATAATCTGAAAAAAGGTAAACCAGTTCCATGACTAATATTATCCACCATTTGCAATTAATGAAAATATACGTAACTCTCATTTAAAAATGGTAAAAATGATTCCTTCAGTCACTAAACTGTTGTGATGCTAAAAATTGTTTTTGGCTTGTCTATTAAAGTACTTATATTTTCTTAGAAATTAAAGGGAAGTAAAATAAATAAAGTGATCATCCAGATTTCCACCGTGTTGAGAAACCAGAGATGTTGTATTAAATTCAGAATATGCATATTGTGACCTTCTGAATGAGGAGGTATAAGCCACCCATATGGAGTTGGCAGGTAGATTCCTCCAGCGTTGAAGTTCCCACTTTGTGAATATGAAAGCCTGGGGTCATTTTGATTGAAGGCACAGATTTACACTCTCACAAAGGAAGTAAAGCCACAAGATTTATTACTTGTAGATCCCAGAAATGGAAATGGGGAGTGCAATGAGCTAGAAGGTCAGTCCTACATTCTAGGTCATAAGGGAACAAGGTATAACAGAATATAATTTATAAGCACCTATAAGTTATCAGGTATTGAGGTGGAAGCCATTAAATTTTCATGATCTCAACTCTTAGTGGTTAATTAATTGATTAATTAATTTAATGCTTATATATTTTTGAGAGAGAGAGAGAGAAACAGAGACAAAGCACAAGCCAGGGAAGAGTAGAGAAAGAGGGAGACACAGAATCCAAAGCAGGTCTCATGCTCCCAGCTGACGGCACAGAGCCAGATTTGGGGCTCAAATCCACAAACTGTGAGATCATGACCAGAGCCGAAGTTAAATGCTCAACCGACTAAGCCACCCAGGCGCTCCTCTAAGTGGTTATTTTTAAAATTCCCCTAAGGAGAAGTGTCTGTTCATATCTTCTGCCCATTTCTTCACTGGATTGTTTGTTTTCCGGGTGTGGAGTTTGATGACTTCCTTATAGATTTTGGATACTAGTCCTTTATCTGATATGTCAAAGAGGATATCCAGATGGCCAACAGACACATTAAATGATTCTCAGTGTCCCTCCTCATCAGGGAAATACACATCAAAACCACACTTAGATACCACCTCACACCGGTCAGAGTGGCTAAAATGAGCAAATCAGAGGACTCTAGATTCTGGCGAGGATGTGGAGAAACGGGCACCCTCCTACACTGTTGGTGGGAGTGTAAACTGGTGCAGTCCCTCCGGAAAACAATGTGGAGGTTCCTCACAAAATTAACAATAGAATTCCCCTGTGACCCAGGAATAGCACTGCTAGGAATTTACCCATGGGATATAAGAGTACTGATGCATAGGGGCACATGGACCCCAATGTTCATAGCAGCACTCTCAACAATAGCCAAATAATGGAAAGAGCCTAAGTGTCCATCAACGGACGAATGGANCCATGAGAGACTCTTGAATGCGGAGACAAAACTGAGGGCTGATGGGGGAGGAGGAGAAGGGGGGTGATTGGCATTGAGGAGGGCACTTGTGGGGATGAGCACTGGATGTTATATGGAAACCAACTTGACAATAAACTATTAAAAATAATAAAAAATAAAATAAAATTCCCCNTAAAATTCCCCCAAGGAAAACAAAGTAGGAACTTGGGATAAGAATCCTAAGCTCAAGTTCTTATATAAAAGTCCATACTCAGTGTGAGCAGGGTTGTCATACTAAAATGCCCAAGCAACAACTCTAAATAGTTATGTTCTCATCACACCTACCCCAAAATATGTTTGCATAAAATTATAAAAATTCACTTTTTTATAATGATAAGGTTTGAATTCAATTAACATAATAAATATTTATTGATGGTCCACTATATGTGAACAACATGTTAGACACTAAAGTTGTGTATTTTAAATCTTACCTCAAGTAATGTTGATGGTATACTAAACTGTTATTGTTATGAATTTTTTTCCTGCCATCATTTTCTGTTCATTTTTACATCTTATGATTAATTTTACA
>NW_027527192.1:3151-4223 GCF_008692635.1 Crocuta crocuta
CCCCAAGTTCCAAAGCCAAACATATTTTTGTTTTTATTTTTAGGCTTTTATAAAACAAAGCCCTACATACAGATTTGGAAAATATTGACAGGAAAAAACCTTGGAAAAAAATAACTTCAAGACCTTTCATGCACCCATGCACTCACATTTTATTTATTTATTCTTATTCATTTTTAAAATGTTTATTTATTTTTAGAGAGAGAGAGGAGAAAATCCCAAGCAGGCCCCACACTCTCAGTGCAAGGCCCGTTGCAAGGCTTGATCCTGCAAACCATGAGATCATAACCTGAGCCAAAATCAAGAGTCAGATACTCAACCGAATGAGACATCTAGGCACCCCACCCATCATATATGTTTTTAATTAATGGTAAAATATAATTTTTAGTTAGTTTGATTTACCTTTGTGATCATTTGAAAGTTAAAGTGNNTGATATTGTTTTTTTCCAAATAAATATGCATTGACTATATAAGCATAATAATATCCAAGAATTATATTCATCTTGCACTTATTGCTTGAAGCTGAGTCAACTCTTTAGAGATATTAAGGAAGGGAAAAGGTCATTATAAATGTTTCTTTTCACTTTCATTTATGCCTCAGAAGTCTTCTATTCTGAAATTTGGTAGACTCTAAAAAAATCCACTGAGATTACTACTAGATTTTGGTGCAAACTTCTATTAGCTTACTGATTTTCTGTACTAATGAGAATATTTAAATGTCTTAATTCCTTCTGGAAAAACTGAACTGTGCTTTCAAAAGCTGTGATAGACAGAAATAATCCCATATCTAGCCCTTGGTAATTATGTTAATAGTTAACCTTAAGAATGGATTGCATTTTAGAGTGCTAGGACAATGTATGTTGAGTGAAAAGTGCAGAAATTATGGGGAAATATCATCATGTGGAATTTAATACATGCATGTAAAGTTATAAAAGTCTACTTTGAACAGAGGGAATAGCTCACTAAATCAAAATCCCACAAAGATTTGAGCAGCTTTTACTATTGTTAAAACAACTTTAAGTTCTAGTTATCAAATAAGGAGTACTTATTTGAGTCAATTTCTCAAAAATACCTG
>NW_027527192.1:4237-5993 GCF_008692635.1 Crocuta crocuta
GTCAATATCACAAAAATTCCTGAGTTCTCAAATTTTGTTTGAAAGATTAAGAAAATTTTAATTTAACAAAAATTATATAGAAAAAATATTTCTTCATCCAAAAAATAAGGTACAGAAAAATTAATAAATTATCTATACCCATAAATAACCTAAGAAGAGGAAAAAAACAATAAAATCAATTAATTCTTTACAAATTAATGTACCACCTAAGATATTCAGTAAATGTGTATATTTATAGAGGATATGAAACAGTTAATGATATGATCTTTTAAATCAAGATATGGTCTTTATTGTGAAGACAAAATAAACACATGTAGGACAAACAATTAACATTGGGTATAATGTGGTCTAATGTCAAACAATATTTTTCAGTCAATACATACTATAGGAGATCCCAGAGGATGCCAGTTTGAAGGCTGGAGCAGTGAGGGGATGCAACTTAAATTGAATATTTTTAGGAACTATTTTGATAAGGAAGAGTCTTCTGCATTCCACATCATCTCCCAGAAAACGGACACACATTCCTTTTCACATTCTGAAAAGTTTATAGAACACATGAGAAGCCAGACACATAAAGTATGTTATTTTGGAAAAGAATTTTCTGATTCCCAAAGTAGTTGTAAACACCGCTAAGTATTTTGGTCAGGAAAAATGTGAGGAAAAAAGAAATTGATATACTAGTAAAATTTAGGTTTTTTTGACATAAGACGTAAAATGGAACTTTACAAGGTGGGTCATGCACATTACAGGTACTGGACAGGTTATTTGCAAATATCCTTGTATCTCCAACTGAAGAACTATAGGTCTCTTTAGCTTAAGTCTCTGTAATTACATTTAGGATCAAAATGTACTTGTAGGCATGCACAAAAATAAACTCAAAATGGATAAAGAACCTGAACGTGAGACAGGAAACTATCAAAACCCTAGAGGAGAAAGCAGGAAACAGCCTCCTTGACCTCCACCGCAGCAACTTCTTACTTGACACATCCCCAAAAGCAAGNGTTTTTGTAGGCAGACAAACCAGTTTGATTAAAATGTCTTCAAAATCTTAAATAATAGCAAATTATAATTTCAAATATTTTGCAAATATTTCAACTAGGTGTGCATATATTTATAATGCAGTATTCATCATATGCATAGCAACAACTATATATTCAGCTATAAATTCAAGTTTATTTGTAACACACACCTCTACACATGCTTATTATTTTCATTTTTATATTTCTACACTTCAGAGATTTATCCATGAGCTGAATCAGAAGGGTGAAAGCAGAGTAATAGAGGCTATTCACAAGCAGCTTAATTTCCATCTATGGGTATGTCCATAAGCTTATATCAGATGTAACAAAGACTCATTATTTAATCCTATTAGGACTAGTACCTATTCCCAAAGCTTTTTGTGTAATAAAGATCTTTTTTTGTCCAGCCTGTANAACTCAAAATATTTTCTTTTTACTATTTTCGTTGCACCTGGTGGCACCACAATTATTTTAGTCTACCAGTTTCATAAATTGTAAGTCATCTATGATTTCTCTCTAGTCTTAATCCCTTAGCCACCTTCAATAACATATATTTTGTATTCTTCACCTTTATAGTCACTGGGACTTTACAACACTTCTGTTGGTTTTCCTCTTTCCTCTCAGATAAAATTCCCTCAGTTCACCTTTTAGACTTTTATCTTTTGTCAGCCTCTTAAATGTTCATATTCTATATGACTATCCTTATTTCTCTTATTTTTTCACTCTTTTGGAAAACT
>NW_027527192.1:6653-10664 GCF_008692635.1 Crocuta crocuta
CAAACTAAATAAAAACTCAAAATATTTTCTTTTTACTATTTTCGTTGCACCTGGTGGCACCACAATTATTTTAGTCTACCAGTTTCATAAATTGTAAGTCATCTATGATTTCTCTCTAGTCTTAATCCCTTAGCCACCTTCAATAACATATATTTTGTATTCTTCACCTTTATAGTCACTGGGACTTTACAACACTTCTGTTGGTTTTCCTCTTTCCTCTCAGATAAAATTCCCTCAGTTCACCTTTTAGACTTTTATCTTTTGTCAGCCTCTTAAATGTTCATATTCTATATGACTATCCTTATTTCTCTTATTTTTTCTCTCTATTTGAAAACTCACTCAAGAACAAAGACTTCAATAAAACTTATATTCTCATGATTTCAAATTTCGTCTCCAACACAAACCCCTTCCTGACTTACAAATTTGGTTTACTGAAGTACCCCAATCTCTTACTCAAAACAGTTTTTCTCCCCTTCCTGACTCAATTGGTTGACTCGTCTTCCACCCAATCTTTAATCATGACTCGTTTCTCCTTCTCACTGTCCTCTGTATATAATTTTTATATAATAGGTCACAATAGTTTTTAATTTTGCATCAGAAATGTGTCTAATTAGCATTTAGTCGCTCTTTATCTCCACTGTCACTGACACTATCTATAACTTGAGAACCTAATTTATTCCTACTTGGACAATTACAACTACATTTTAATTGACCCCCTTTAATCCACCTTCCACATTTTCTCCAGAATTATATTCCTAAAAAAGAAATTTGATCGTATCACCTACCTGTTCAAAATTCCTCAATTATCATTGATTTATCTTTGTCTCTAAAATCTAAATTGCTTCAAAAGGTCACAAACTTCCTCTCCCCATCATGTCTCACTTACTCAGAGTACAATTCTAATCTGGTAATACTGAATTATTTACTCTTCTCCTAACACAAAGCCCCTCTTCCATGTTTCCAATACATCTTTAAAATGTCCCTAGTCATTCTTCAAAATTCAGCCCAAGTCTTGCCTTTCCTGTGAACTTTTGATTAATGCCCTAGGTAAAATAATCACTCCATCTTTTGTAATTCCATAGAAACTACATCACACTGTACTGAAATTACTCGTTTATATATTTATTTCCCCACCACCATTAAAATGTGAAATTTTCCGACGTGAAGACTATGTCTTCTTAATTGTATACCCAGAATTTAAGAATTAGTAAGTATAAAATAAGTGTCAGAAGGAGGAAAGGGAGAAAGGAAGAGATGGAGGGAGGAAAGTAGGAAGTGTTTCTCAGGTATGCCATTTATTCCTAATTTCCATATCTGCCAATTTAGCTAGGTCCTCATCACATCATGCCTACAATAGTTATATTTGACTATTATTTCTTGTATCATAGCTGTGAAACCTTATATAAAACTAAATTACTCCTAGAGTATAAGGCTTAGAGCATAGTGACATAAAATGTCATTTGGTTTAATAAAAAATATTATTTGAAGAAAATGTTGAGATTAGAATATTCCTTTTACAAACACCTTAAGGAAATGAAAAGGTTATTCAGAGATAACTCAAGCAGGAAAAGTGTCAATGTGAACCTTCTAGCACTGTGTAATGATCTGGGGGTGATTTTTGCTTAAGTGTAAAGTAGGGGCTAAGGACAAAGGAAAAGATAGTATTAATGCAAATGATGCAGATATTAAAGAAGGTACATCTACCTACTCATTCATCTCTTCAAAGTAATTATTTGACAGCAACTATTGTGCTAGATGCTTGTGAATGCAAAGGTAAATAAGGCAATAAAAATTCCCTGAAGGAACTAACAAAGCAAACAAACACACACCCACACACACACACACACACACACACACACACNAGCCAGCTCAGAGCCTAGAGCCTGCTTCAGAGTCTGTATCTCCCTCTCTCTCTCTGACCTTCCCCTGCTCATGCTGTCTCTCTCTCTCTGAAATAAATTTTAAAAAAGCATTAAAACAAGAAAAATCTGAAAAGAATAATTGTTCTAATGGACAAGCATCACATAAGAATGGTCCCTAAAATAAGGGAAATACATGAGGTGACATTTATAATAGATACCACAGAAACATAAAAATATCATAATAGACTACTATGAAAAATTTTATGCAATATATTGGATAACTTAGAAATAGATTAATTCCTAGAAACATATAACCTACCAGAGCTGAATTATGAAATAGAAAATCCAAATAGGCCAATAACAAGTAAGAAGATTCAATTAGTAATCAAAGAACTCCCACCATAGAAAACCCCAAAAGCAGGTAGTTTCACGGGTGAATTCTAACAAATATTTAAATATTTAATAACAAGCCTCACTNAAAAGAAGCCGAAGCAGAAGCAGGAGAAACAGAGGCAATAGCAGGAGGAGGAGGAGGAGGAGGAGGAGGAGGAGGCTGCAAAAGCAGAGAGGAAGCAACAGGTGCTACAAACCAAATCCCTGACGGACATAGATGCAAAAATCCTCAACAAAACAATAACATATAGAATTCTAAAGAACATTAAAAGGATCAAGCACCATGAACAAGTGGGATAAATTCCTTGAATTCAAGGATACTTCAACATACACAAATCGATTAATGTGATAAAACTTCATTCATAGAATGATGATGAAGTTCATATTATTATCTCAATAGATGAAGAAAAATCACTTGGTAAATTCAGCATTCTTTCATGATAAAAATGCTTAATAAATTGGATATAGAAGGAACATCACTCAACTCAATAAAGGTCATATGTTAAAACTCCACAGCTAATATCATATTCAATGGTGAGAAGTTGAAAGCTTTCTTCTAAGATCAGGAACAAGAAAAGAGTTACCACACTAACCACCTCTATTAAGCAGAGTACTGGAAGTCCTAGCCAGAGTAATCATACAATGTAAGGAAATAGAAGTATCCAAATAGGAAAGGAAGAAGTAGGGACGCCTGCGTGGCTCAGATGGTTGAAGGTCTGACTTCAGCTCAGGTCATGTCTCATGGTTTGTGGATTTGAGTCCCGCATCAGGCTCTGTGCTGACAGCTAGCTTAGAGCCTGGAACCTGTTTCAGATTCTGTGTCTCCCTCTCTCTATGACTCTCCCCTACTTGGGCTGTCTCTCTCTCTCTTAGAAAAAAAATAAAACATTATTAAAAAAAAAGGAAAGGAAGAAGCAAAATTGTCTTTGCAAATAATATTACTTTTTACATAGAATACCCTAAAGATACCACCAAAAGTCTTTTGGAACTAATCAACAAATCAATAATATTTCAGAATACAAAACCAACATATAGAAAACAATTGCATTTTTATATATTTAAAGAAAACTGACAAAGAAATAAAGAAAACAATGTCATTCACAATAGNTTTCGAAATATATTTAAGGAGTTGAAAGATATGTATGATGAAACTTACAAGACTTTGATGAAATAAATTGGAAAAGACACAAATAAATGGAAATATATTCTATCTTTATGGATCAGAAAAATCATTATCGTTAAAATGTCAATATTACCCCAACCATCTATATGCCATGAAAACCCTATTAAAATTCCAATGGCATTTTTCAAAGAAATAGAACAAACATTACTACAAAAAAATTTAAAAAAAGAAAAACACACAAAATGAACAGCCTAAACTAGAAGTATTACATTTCCCAGTTTAAAACTATACTAGAAAGCTATAATAATCAAAACAGTATAGTACTGGCATAAAAATAGACACTTAAAACAATGGAAGAGATTGAAAGCACACAAATAAATTCTCGTGTATATAGTCAACTAATATTTGATAGAGGAACCAAGAATACTTAATGGAGAAAGGATTGTCTTTTCAACAAATGGTTCTGAGAAAATTTCATAACCACATGCAGAAGAATGAAATTTGACTGCTCACAAAAATTAGTTCAAAATCATTCAGGGCATTAAATCCTGGAATTTATAACCCATAGAAGTAAACATATGAAAAGCTCTTTGACATTGGTCTTGACCATGATTTTTTTTAAAGATGACATCA
>NW_027527192.1:10862-16252 GCF_008692635.1 Crocuta crocuta
GAGTGGAACTACATTAAACCAGAAAGCTTCTGTACAGCAAAATAAATCATCAGCAAAATGACAAAGCAATCTATAGAATGTAATAAAATATTTGCAAATAATATATCTGATAAGGAGTTAATATCCAAAATACATAAATAACTCTTTCAACTCAATAGCAAAAACCAAACACTGATTAAAAATGATGGGAAGAACTGAATAATGAAGGCATACAAATGTCCACCAGCTACATGTTATCAACATCAACAATCATCAGGGAAACACATTTTTTTAATTTTTTAACGTTTATTCATTTTTTAGACAGAGAGAGACAGAGCATGAGTGGGGGAGGGGTAGAGAGAGAGGGAGACACAGAATCCAAAGCAGGCTCCAAGCTCTGAGCTGACAACACAGAGCCTGATGCAGGACTCGAGCCCACAGACTGCAAGATCATGACCTGAGTCGAAGTCGGATGCTTAACCAACTGAGCCACCCAGGCGCCCCGGGAAACGCATGTTAAAACCAAAATGAGATATCATTTCACATATTTTAGAATGTGTGTTATTAAAAAGGCATGAAATAGCAAGTTTTTATGAGAGTATGGAAAAAAAGACACCCTTGTGCACTGTTGGTAAGAATTAGTACCACCACTATGAATAACAGTACAGAGGTTCTTTAAAAAAGTAAAAATAAAGCTACCATATGATCCATTAATCTCACTTATGAGTATATATCCAGTGAAAATGAAGAGGATCCCATGTTTGTTGAAACATTGTTCTCTCGAGCCAAGATTTGGAAACAATCTAAGTGTCCACCAATGGATTAATGGATAAAGAAGGGATGAGATAGATGATAGATTATGATAGATAGATAAATGATTAATAAAAAGAAAGAAATATTATAGATAGATTGATTGATCCCCCCCAAAGGAATATTATTCAGCCATGAGAAAGAAGGAAAACCTGTCATTTGCAATAACATGGATGGAACTTAAGAGAATTATACTACAAAAATCTGTCAGAGAAAGATAAATACTATATGATATCACTTTTACATAGAAACTAAGAAAGTTGACCTCATAGAAACAGAGACAGAAGTATTGGTTACCAGCATCTGGGAGGAGGAGATTGAAGGGATATTGGTCAGAATACAAACTTTCAGTTTTTAGATGAATAAGTTCTGGGAAACTCATGCACAGCATGATGATTATAGTTAATTCTGGTGTATTATATACTTGGAAGTTGCTAAAGAGTTCATCTTAAATATTCTAACCACAAAAAAATGGTAATTATGTAAGGTGACATATCTTGCCTATCCTATGACAGTAATAATATAGCAATATATGTTAATAAATATGTAAAACCACATAATACACCTTAAACTTACACAATACTATATATCAACTTTATTTCAATAAAGCTGAAAAAATTTAAAGAAAAATTAACACCAATCCTTCTCAAACTCTTTTAAAAATGTAAAGGGAAGGAACACTTCCTAAGGAGACCTGTATTTCCCTGATACTGATACACCATCGGTGTTATAGAGTCAGACTACAATTCTTCCCTGGATCTTGCAGTCTGCTAGTATACCCTGAATATATACATTTATTATTCTGGGTGTTTTTAATGTATAATTTATTTCTGAGAGATACAGAGAGAGAGAGCCAGCATGAGCAGGAGAGGGTCAAAGAGAGAGGGAGACACAGAATACGAAACAGGCTCCAGGCTCTGAGCTGGCTGTCAACACAGAGCCCGACGCGGAACTCGAACCCACGAGCCATGAGATCATGAGCTGAGCCGAAGCTGGACGCTTAACCGACTGAGCCACCCAGGCGCCCATTTATTATTCTGTTTCTATGGAGTACCCTGACTAATACCGTTTTGGTACCATGAAGTAGAGTGCTAACAAAAGTGATAACTAATAATGGGGTGCCTCGGTGACTCAGTCAGTTAGGCGTCTGACTTCAGCTCAGGTCATGATCTCACAGTTCATGAGTTTGAGCCCGGCATTGGGCTCTGTGCTGATAGCTCAGAGACTGGAGCCTGTTTCAGATTCTGTGTTTCCCTCTCTCTTTGCCCCTTCCCTGCTCACACTGTGCTTTTCTCAAGAAATTAAATAAACATTAAAACATTAAAAAAAGAAATAACTCATAATGTGGAAATGAATTTGAAACTGAGTGATGAGTAGAAGCCAAGAGAGTTTTAAGGGTGATATTTAAAAAGCCTAGATTACTTTGAATAAATTATTGGTAGAAATATAGATTTTTTAAAAAATGTTTTTCATTTATTTCTGAGAGAGAGAGAGAGAGAGAAAGCGTGAGCAGGGGATGGCCAGAGAGAGAAGGAGACATAGAATCTGAAACAGGCTCCAGGATCTGAGTTAGCTATCAGTGCAGAGCCCGACACGGGGCTCTAAGCCACGAACCGTGAGATCATGACCTGAGCCGAAGTCAGACGCTTAACTGCCTGGGCCACCACGCGCCCCAGAAATACAGATTTTAAAGGTCATACTAGTGGAGCCTCAAATGGAATAGGAACCTATTATTGGACCTTAGAGGAAAGGTGATCTTTGCTATGAAGTGGCAAGAAGTTTGGCCTAATTGTGTCCTAGAGTGTCATGGACGACAGAACTTGTGAGTTGTGAACTTGAGTATTTAGCTGAGGATATTTATAAGCAAAGTCTTGAAGATGCATCCTGATTTCTCCTTGTTCTGTAGAGTAAAATACAAAAGGAAGGGGAAAAATTGAAGGAGAGGTTGTTAAGCAACGGGATTTTCCTCGTCCCTCAAACACAGCTGAATTGAGCTCAGATCTCTTGAAACACTCAGAAAAACAATCTACAGAGTAGCAGAAGGGTCCCCACAGTTGGAGGGAGACAGCTTGGCAGGATTAAGCTGTGTGTATGTGAATTGGGGAAGAAAAATGTCATAGGTATGGAGGGGGAAAACTTTCTGTGCAAAGACAAAAGGGAGAAAAAGAGAGAGGGATTCTGTATCTAGTTAGAACAAGAGGAAAACTTCCAGACTACAGACTGGGGGAAGAGGAATATGGAGACTGCTAGTTTCTATTTTGCAAACAGCTTTAGGAGCTGAAAATCAGAGGTTGCCAAAACGTGCGACTTCTCCAGAGCGAAGCCAGAATCTGGGTGTGCACTCGTGGGGAAGAAGGAGCAAACCCTGGAGTACTGTAGTGATCTCAACGGTGCACTGGAAAAGAACAGTCCCCTTCCTTGAGTACTTTGGGAAGAGAGTTTATTGTGTTCCCAATAACCAAAGACCCCGGAGATGCCAGTCCCTGCAGGTGTCAGCCAAAGACCTTTTTTCAGCAGGGTGGAGTGGCACTACATCAGAACAGGGTCTGCACACTGCAGGGTCCTTTAAGACATCAGATTTTGAATCCCAGCTGAGCTTAGAAGGCATGGGAGAACTGAGGTGCAAGACAAGCTAACCACTCTTTCTATTCTGTGAGGGCTACCTGAACAGTATGTTTTGAGACACCTGGTCCAAGGAGGAGCAATTTCAGTGTCACCAATTTTCTCTCTACCACCAACATGGTGGGACTTCAGAGAGCAACAAAGTGGCCCCCAGTGGAGGCAGGACATGCTTACACCAAACCCCACACCTCCATACCTGACAACTGCTTATCTACTGGAGCAAGACTGACACAAGGCAACTGGCTTCTCTTCTAGACCCACACAGCCACTAGTCCCACTCACCAACACACAACTAGCTTTTTTGTTGTTGTTGTTTGTTATGTTTGTTTGTCTATTTTTCTTTTGGTTTTCTTTTATTTTTCCTTTTCTTTTCTTTCTTTTCTTTTCTTTTCTTTTCTCTTTTTTTCCTTTAAGCATATTTTTTAACTCTTTTGGAATCAGGCTCATAATTTCTGATTTGTTTTCGGTCAATTCTTAGTGTGTGTGTGTGTGTGTGTGTGTAAATTGGTTTTTTGATCAGGCATTTTTACTCTATTCTTTTTACACCTTTTATATTTCTTCTTCTTATTTATTTTCCCTTCTCTTTCTCTACATTTAGTCTTATAGTAGTTTTTTTTATTCTCTGTTTGGTCTACTTTTCTCCCCTTTCATTTTTCTCTTTTTATGGGATCAGGCTTTTCCCGTTTCCCTTTTTATTCAGGGTCACTTCAACACACAATTCAAAGCACACCTGGATGAAGGTCCAAACACTCCACCACTATAAGAAAGGAAGACCTTTGCAGAGGACTGACTAGTGGGTTAGAGCAGCCAAAACACAACAAAAGAGTGCATGCAACATACACCAAAAACACTTCCTGAAGTGGCAGGCCTTGGATACTGTATTACTCTTTATCATATAGCAGTACTCACAGGTGCAGATCACATGACAATCTATTAAAACATGTAAAAGATAGATATTTAGCCACATGACAAAACAAGAGAATTCTCACCAAAAGAAAATTCAGGAAGAAATCACAACCAGAGAATTGCTCAAAGCAGATATAAACAATATACATGAACAAGAATTTAGAATAACAGTCATAAGATGAATAGTAGGGCTTGAAAAAGCATAGAATACAGCAGACTCTTTTGATGCAGATATAAAATATTTAAGAACTAGTCATAATGAGTTAAGAAATGCTATAAACGAGATGCAAAATAAATTAGATACAGTGACAGTGAGGATGAAGTAAGTAGAGGAGAGAATAGGTGAAATAGAAGATGAAATTATGGAAAATGATGAAACTGAAAAGAAGATGGAATGGAAATTACTAGATCACAAGGGGAGAATTAGAGAGCTAATTGATTCCATGAAATGACACACAATCCATATCATAAGAATTCCAGAAGAATAGTGAGAGAAAGGGGAAGAAGGTTTATTTGAACATATTATAGCTGTGAACTTCCCTAATCTGGGGAAGATAATAGGCATCCAATTCCAAGAGACACAGAGGACCCCCTATAAAATCAACAAAAACAGGTAACACCACAACATATTATAGTGAACGTGGTAAAATACAAAGATAAAGAGAGAATTCTGAAAGCTGCTAAGGACAAATGGTCCTTAACCTATAAGGTAAAAACATAAATGTAGTAACATACCTGTTCACTAAAACTTGACAGGCCATAAGGGAGTGGCAGGAAATATTCAATGTGCTGAATAGGAAAAATATGCAGCCAAGAATCTTTTATCCAGAAAAGCTGTCATTCAGAATAAGAGAGATAAAGGCTTTCCCAGACAAAAACTAAAGTTCATGAACACTAAACAAGCCCCACAAGAGATTCTATGGGGTACTCTGTGAGTGGAAAACAACAAAATTAAAAAGGACTTATATATCACCACAAACACAATTTACAAATAACACAATGGCACTGAATTGATATCTTTCAATAATCACTCTGAATGTAAATAGACTGAATGCCCCAATCAAAATGATCCT
>NW_027527192.1:16344-26253 GCF_008692635.1 Crocuta crocuta
AAATGATACTGGAAATGATTAAAACACAAACAAAAACAAAACCCAAGATTCATCTATATTCTACCTAGAAGAGACTCATTTTAGACCTCAGGACATCCGGAGATTGAAAGTTAAGAGATGGAGGGGCACCTGGGTGGCTTAGTCGGTTAAGCATCCGACTTTCGCTTAGGTCATGATCNAAGATGAAGAAGGGTTATTTCATAATGAAAGGGTCTATCCCTCACAAAGAGCTAGCAATTGTAAATGTTTATGCCCCTAATGTGAAGCTCCCGAATATAGGTCCATTAATCATAAACAAACAAAGTCATCGATAATAATACCATAATTGTGAGTGACTTTATTTTTTTAATATTTTTATTTATTTCTAGGAGAAAGAGAGAGAGAGACAACGTGAGCAGGGGAGGGTCAGAGAGAGAGGGAGACACAGACTTTGAAACAGGCTCCAGGNAGTGACTTTAATACTACACTTCCACCAATGGACATATCATCTAGGCAGAAAATCAATAACTAAACAATGACTCCAAATAACACAATGGACCAAATGGATATAAAAGATATGTTCAGAACGTTTTATCCTTGAACCTAAGAATACATATTCTTCTCAAGTACACCTGGAACATTTGCCAAAATAGATTACATACTAAGTCCAAAAACAACGCTCAACAAGTACAAAAGATTGAGATAATACCAGGCATATTTTCAGATTACAACACTATGAATCTTGAAATCAACTACAAGAAAAAATTTGAAAAACCCCCAATACTTGGAGGTTAAAGAATACCTTACTAAAGAATGAATGGGTTAACCAGGAAATTAAAGAAGTAACTAAAAAAAAGTACATGGAAGCTAAGGAAAATTAAAACCTGGCAGTTCAAACCCTTTGGAATGCAACAAAGGCAGGCCTAAAAGGAACATTGCAATTCAGGCCTATCTCAAGAAGAAAGAAGCGTCCCAAATACACAACTTAACCTCACACCTAAATGAACTAGAATCACAGCAGGAAATAAAGCCAAAAGACAACAGAAGAAGGGAAATGATAAATATTAGAGCAGAAATAAAGTATATAGAATCCGAAAAACAGTAGAAGAGATCAACGAATCTAAGAGTTGTGTTTTTTAAAGAATAAACAAATGGATAATCCAGACTTCTCAAAAATCGAAGAGAGAAGATCCAAATAAATAAAATCACAAATGAAAGAGGAGAGATCACAACCAACACTACAGAAATGCAAAAATTATTAGAGATTACTATGAAAAATTATATTGCAACACACCGGAAAAACTGGAAGAAATTGACAAATTCCTAAATACACACTACCAAAATGCAAATGGGAAGAAATAGAAAATTTGAACAGAAACATAACCAGAAAAAAATGGAATCAGTTATCAAAAATTCCCCAACAAATAAGAATCCTGGACCAGGTGGCTTTCCAGGAGAGTTCTACCAGGTATTTAAAGCAGAATTAATACTTGTTATGCTCAAACTGTTCCAAAAAATAAAATGGAAGGAAATTTTCCAGACTCATTCTATGAAGCCAGAATTACCTTGATTCCAAACCCAAAGATGCCACTAAAAAGGAGATTACACGTCAATATCAGGAATAAACCTGTATGCAAAAATTCTCAACAAGATACTAGCAAATCTAGTTCAGCAGTATATTAAAAGAATTTTTCACCATAATCAAATGGGATTCATTATTGGGCTGCAGGGCTGGTTCAATATTTACAAATCACTGTGATACATCACATTAATGGAAGAAATGATAAGAAACATATCATCATATCAAAGATGCAGAAAAAGCATTTGACAAAATACAGCATCCTTTCTTAGTAAAAACCCTTGAGAAAGTCAGGATAGAAGGAACATACCTTAACATTATAAAAACCATACACGAAAAGCCCACAACTAATATAATCCTTGATAGGAAAAAACTGAGAGCTTTCCTCCAAGGTCAAAACACGACAGGGACGAACTTTCTCACCAGTATTGTTTAACATAGGGTTGGAAGTCTTAGCCTCAGCAATCAGAAAACAAAAAGAAATAAAAGGCATCCAAATTAGCAAAAAAGAAGTCAAACTTTCACTCTTCAAAGATGACATGATTTTCCAAATGAAAAACCTGAAAGACTCCACCAAAAAGCTGCTAGAACTGATAGATGAATTCAGGAAAGTCGCAGGATGTAAAATCAATGTACAAAAATGAGTTGCGTTTCTATACTCCAATAATGAAGCAACAGAAACAGATATCAAGACATCAAGGGATTTCACCAATAACCATAAAATACCTAGAGATAAACCTAATCAAAAAGTTAAAGATCTATACACTGAAAACTATAGAAAACTTATGAAAGAAATCACAGACGATGCAAAGAAATGGAAAAACATTCCATGTTCATGGAATGGAAGAACAAATATTATTAAAATTTTGATAATACACAAAGAAATCTACAAATTCAAGGCAATACATATCAAAATAGCACCATCATTCTTCATAGAGCTAGAACAAATGATACTACAATTTGTACGGAACCGGAAAATACCCCAAATAGTGAAGTTAATTTTGAAAAAGAAAAGTAAACCTGGATATATCACAATCCCAGATGTTAAACTGCATTACAAAGCTGTAATCATCAACACAGTATGGTATTTGCACAAAAACAGACACATAGATCAATGGAAAAGAACAGACAACACAGAAATGGACCCACAAATATATGGCCAACTATTCTTCGACAAAGAAGAAAAGAGTATCCATTGGAAAAAAGTCTCTTTAGCAAATGCTGCTGGAGAACTGGAAAGCAACACACAGAAGAATAAAACTAGTCCTCTTTTTTACACCATACACAAAAATAAATTCAAAATGAGTGAAAGACCTTAATATGAGTCAGGAAACCATAAAAATCCTACAGAAGAAAATAGGCAGCAACCTCTTTGACATTGGCCACAGCAACTTCTTACTTGACATATATCTGGGAGCAAAGGAAACAAAACCAAAAAATGAATGTTTGGGACATCTTCAAGATAAAAAGCTTCTTCACAGCGTAGGAAACAATCATCAAAACTAAAGGGCAACTGATGGAATGGGAGAAGATATTTGCAAATATTTGATAAAGGGTTAGTATACAAAATCTATAAGGAAGTTACCAAGGTCAACACCCAAAAAATAAAGAATTCAGTGAAGAAATGGGCAGAAGACATGAATAGACACTTCCAAAGAAGTATCTGGATGGCTAACAGACACATGAAAATATGTTCAACATCGCTTATCATCAGGGAATTATAAATCAAAACCACACTGAGATAGCACCTTGCACTGGTCAGAATGGCTAAAACCAAAATCTCAGGAAACAACAGATGCTAGTAAGGTTGTGCAGAAAAGGGAACCCTATTGCACTGTTGGTGAGAATGCAAACTGGTGCAGCCACTCTGGGAAAACAGTGTGGAGCTTCCTCAAAAAGTTAAAAATAGGGGCGCCTGGGTGGCTCAGTCGGTTAAGCGTCCGACTTCGGCTCAGGTCATGATCTCATGGTCCGTGTTCAAGCCCCATGTCAGGCTCTGTGCTGATAGCTAGCTCAGAGCCTGGAGCCTGTTTCAGAGTCTGTATCTCCCTCTCTCTCTCTGACCCTCCCCTGCTCACTTGCTAGCTCTCTCTCTCTCTTTCAGAAATAAATAAAACATTAAAAATTAAAAATTAAAAATAGAACTACCCTACAACCCACAATTGCACTAGTAGGAATTTACCCAAAGAATACAAAAATGCTGATTCCAAAAGAAACATGCACTCCAATGTTATAGAAGCACTATCAACAATAGACAAATTATGGAAAAAGCCCAAGTGTCTCTCAACTGATAAATGGATTAAGAAAGAGTTGTATATATACACAATGGAATACTACTCGGCAATGAAAAGGAATGAAATCTTGCCAATTGCAACAATGTGGATGGAAATGATGGATATTATGCTAAGCAGAATAAGTCAGTCAGGGAAAGACAAATATATGATTTCACTCATATGTAGAATTTTAGAAACTTATCAGGTGAACATAGGGTAAAGGGTAGAAAAATAAGATAAAAACAGAGAGGGAGACAAACCATAAAAGACTTTTAAATACAGAGAACAAACTGAGCCTTTAGGCAGTGGAGGGAATGGGAGGTAGCTTAAATGGGTGACAGGCATTAAGGAGGGCACTTTTTGAGATGAACACTGGGTCTCATATATAAGAGATGAATCACTGTGTTCTACCCCTAAGCCCAAGACTACACTGAACATTAACTAACATTAGAATTTAAAAAATGGGGGCTGGAGGGAAACCATAACTTCAACATTCAGATAATTCTCACCCTATCCACATTGTGAGAGAGAGAGAGTGGTAGAGATAAAGGGAAACTTCTAGAGAAAACACTAAAAGTTTGGCTAAGTAATCATGTGATAAAGAAATTATGAGTATGGCTTGGAGATCCAATCAACTATCTCATCAGAAGGCAAGAATAGAGATGAGGTTATTTCAGCATAAGCACTGCCAGCTTGGACTAGAGGGGACACATATGGAACAAAACTAAGGACAACTGTTGGATATCTGGAATTCCATAGGACAGAACAAATACTTGAGTATACACGTCTCTAAGGATGATACACAAATTACCAATAAGAATATGAAAACACACTCAACATCAGTATTCATTAGGAAAATGAAAATGGAAAGCACAACGAGATATCATTTCACACCTATCGGAATGGCTACTATAAAAATTTTTACATGTTGGCAAGAATGCGGAAAAATTGGAACCCTTGTGCATTACTGGTAGGATTGTAAAATGATGCAGTAACTATAAAAACAACATTTTAGTAACAATAATTACAGGCAGTTACCATATGATCCAGTATGATGATTGATTTTATTTGTCAACATAACTGGGCTAAAGGATGTTCAGATACCTGGTAAACCATTATTCCTGGCTATGTCTGTAAGGATGTTTTTAGAAGAAATTAGCATTTAAATCAGCATACTGAGTACAGAAGATTTCCCTACCAATATGTGTGGGCATCATTTAATTAATTAACTAATGGCCAGAACAAAAAGGCATAGGAAATTCTTTTTCTTTTTCTTGAGCTGGTACTCTACTACTTTTCCTGGTTCTCCAGGTTGCAGACAGGAGATTGTTGGACTTCTTGGCATCCATAATTATGAGAGCTAATTCCTATAATAAATGCATATAAAAATAAAAATCACAAAATGCATAGATAGCTAGATAAAAATAGGAAACCCGCAAATAAGCCCACAACTATGTGGTCAATTAATCTTTGATGAAGGAGGAAAGAATATTCAATGTAAAAAAAAAAAAAGAGTCCCTTAAAAAAATAGTGTTTGGAAAACTGGACAGCTACATGCAAAAGAGTGAAACTGGACCACTTTTTTTCACCTTACACAAAAATAAACTAAAAAATGTATTAGGAACCTAAATGTGACACCTGGCTCTATAAAAATCCTAGAAGACAGCACAGGCAATAATTTCTATGACATTGGCCCTACCAAAATTTTGGTAGATATGTCTCCTGAAGCAAGGGATATAGAAGCAAAAGTAAATTATTGGGACTACATCAAAATAAGAAGTTTCAGCACAGTGAAGGAAACAATCAACAAAACTAAAAGGCAGATAAGTTTTGAAGGGGAGCTAAGATGGTGGCTTGGTAGGAGGACCCTAGGCTCCTCACTTCCCTTGAACACAACTAGATAACTATAAAATCATTCTAAATATCCAAGAAATTGACCTGGGAACTGAAAGAACAAACTCCCCAACTAGAGGGAGAGAAGAGGCCACACTGAGGAAGGCAGAAAGTGTGGAGATATGGTTTAGGGGAGAAACAGATGACAGGTGTAGCTCTGGTCGTGAAGAAAGGCAAGAAAGATGGGAGCACACAGGGGAACACACAAGGAGAACCCTTTCTCAAAGCCATTGGCTGGGAAAATGAGAGGGGCTGATTTTAATGAGTTTTTGAAACCAATGTGGTTCAAAGACTGGAGTTTAAAAGGTGGGCTGGCTTGTCTGGGATACAGCCCTGAAGGCATTGCCCTACTCCTGGAGAAACGGCAAGCAAACAACCCAAGGGCAGACTACAAAATCTGAAGAATGCTTAAGGCAAACAGGGAAGAGATTTTTCCCTCTTCTTCGAGCACATCGTGAGAGATGGCATTCACAGAGATGCCTCTCTGGCACAAAAGAATCAGTGGGTGCCATATCCTTTCCACGCTCCTCAGCATAAGTGCATAGCCATCTGCTAAAGGCAGCTTACACAAAAACTGCCTGCCTACCCTGCTTTCTCCAAGTCCCTCATCCCTGCACCCTGATGCTACTGTCCTTCTCAGTCAAACCTACATCAGTCACAGCATGGTGAGACCATCCCAAAGAAGACCAATGCAGGCCTCCACCCACAACATGTCACGAAAATTTGGAGTTCACTGATCAGCAGGCTTGGCTAAGATAGAGCCTGGAGTGCATTATGCTGCTCCTTGAGAAAAGGCAAGAAAACAACCCAGAGATAGACAGCGTGAAAATGACAATCCTAAAATCAATAACCTGAAAAGTGACTGGGATGCACAACAGGCAGATTATTCACTCTTCTGGGAGTGCCTCCATAAGAGCAGCAAACATGAAGTCTCCTCTACAGGGGCAAAGGAGCTGACTGGCACCATTTCCCTCTCCAGCCCCTAAGCATAACCTTCAGTAAACAGCAAAGTGCCTATGCTGGCTGCCTAACTTGCTTACATAAGTCTCTGCATTTCCTGCACTCTGCTGGTACTTCCCTTCTTAGGCAAGTGTGCCTCAGTCCCAGCGCAGTGGGCCCCTTCCCCAGAAGACCAATGGAAACCTACACCCACACCATATCTCCTATTTAGAGAGTTCGGCAAAGTTTCACTTCTAGTGGAGGTAACATCAGGTTTCATTTAACAAGCTGACCAGAGCACATCTAGTTAAAAAATTGCCACACTCTGGCCAAGGTCCAAACATTGCCCATTGTAGGCAAGGAAAGTTTCTGCAGACAGCTAACCTAAAGGATACGACAGCAAAAACATAGTGTGCACACAGCACACAGAAGACACACTCCCTGAAACGCCAGACACTGGACACTATGTGACCTCTTCTACCTAAAGCCATTACTCTCAGCAGCAGAAAACATAATAGGTTTTTCCAACACAGAGAAGACAGAGACTTAGACAAAATGTCAAGATGGAGGAATTCATCCCAAATAAAACAAGAATTAAGATCATGGCCAGAGATCTAATCAAAAAAGATATAAGCAATATACCTGATGGAGAATTTAAAGGAAGAATAACAAGGATCCTCACTGGGCTTGATGACAGAATGGCAAACTTAAGTGAGGCCCTTACCACAGCGATAAAAGAGTTAAAAACTAATCAGTCAGGAATGAAAAATGTCGTAACTGAGATTAGAAACAGGATGGAAGTAATGAATGAACACAAGGATGTAAGAAACAGAGAAACAAATAGGGAAATAGAAGTTAAAATAATGGAAAATAATGAAGCTAAACAAAAGAGAGAGAAAGAACAAGAGAATAGACTTAGGGAATTTGGTGACATTATCAAACATAATAGCATTTGTATCATAGGAGTACCGGAAGAAGAAGAGAGAGGAAAGGGGGAAGAAAATTTATTTGAGGAAATCATAGTTGAAAACTTTCCTAATCTGGGGAAGAAAAGAGACATCCAAATCTAGGAGGCACAGAGAACTACCATCAAAATCAATAAAATCAAGCAAACACCAAGACAAATTATAATTAAGTTTGCTAAATATAGTGATAAAGAAAAAATCTTAAAGGCAGTAAGACAAAATAAGCCCCTAACTTACCGAGTAAGGCTACCTGCAGATCTCTCCACAGAAACTTGGCAAGTCAAAAGGGAGTGGCATGATATATATTCAAAATGCTGACTAAGAAAAACCTGCACACAAGTATACTCTATCCAGCAAGACTATCATTCAGAATAGGAGAGAGTTTCTGAAACAAACAACTAAACAAGTTCGTAACCACTAAACCAGACCAGCATGATATATTAAAATGGACTCTTTGAGTGGAACAGAAAGACCAAAAGTGACAAAGAAAATAAAACAACAGAGAAAACTTTCAGAAACAATGACAAAACAAGTAACAAAATGGCAGTAAATAAATTATCAATAATTACTCTAAATGCGCTGTCTCTCTCTCAGAAACAAATAAAACATTTAAAAGTTTTTAAAAAATTTAATTTTTTATTTGTTTTTGAGAGAGAAAGATAGAAACAGCATGAGCAGGGGAGGGTCAGAGAGAGAGGGAGACACAGAATCTGAAACAGGCTCCAGGGTCTGAGCTGGCTGTGAGCACAGAGCCTGACGCGGGGCTCGAACCCATTAACAATGAGATCATGACCTGAGCCGAAGTTGAACACTTAACCGACTGAGCCACCCAGGCACCCCTAAAAATTTTTTTAAAAAGCAAAATATATCTCAAATAAACAACATTACACCTATTAATGTTAGAAAAAGAAGATAAACACAAACTTAGGAAAATAAAAGAAATAATAAAGATTAGAGCAGAAATGTCTGATATAGAAACTAAAATAACAATATAACATACCAATGAAACAAGGAGATGGTTTTTTGAAAAATATAATAAAATTGATAATTCCCTATCCAGACTTATTGAGAAGAAAAGAGAAAAGATCCAAAAAATAAAATCACAAATGATATAGGAAAATAACAAATACCACAGAAATACACAAAATTATAAGAAAATATTATGAAAAACAGTATGCCAACCAACTGGACAACCTGGGAGAAATGGATAAATCCCTATAAACATCAAACTATCAAAATTGAAACATGAATACAAAATTTAAAGAGACTAATAAGCTGCAAATAAATTCAATGTGTAATCAAAAACTCTCAACAAACAAAAGTCTAGGGTCAGATGGCTTCACAAGTGAATTCTACCATTATTTAAAGAACAGTTAATACCTATACTTCTCAAACTATTCCACAAAACAGAAACTAAATGAAAACTAAATTCATTCTACAAGGCCAGCTTTACCATAGTTTCAAAATCAGATAAAGATTCCAGCAACAAATATAACTTCAAGTCAGTATCCCTGATGAATATGGATGCAAACATTCTTAATAAAATATTAGCAAATCGAATCCAACAGTACATTAAAAGACTTTTCACCACAATCAAGTGGAAATTATTCTTGTGCTGCAAGTGTGGCTCAGTTTTCAAAAATGAATAAATGTGATACATTACTTTTAAATAAAGGAAGGATAAGATCCATATGATCCTTTCAATAGATGCAGAAAAAGCATTTGTCAAAGTACAATATCCATTCATGACAAAAACCCTCAACAGAATAGGTTTACAGGAAACAAACCTCAACATAATAAAAAATATATATGAAAAAAAAACACAGTTAATATCAACCTCAATGGGGAAAGGTTGAGGGCTTTTCCTCTATGGTCAAGAATGAGACAGGAATGTCCGTTTTCTTTTTTTTATTTTTTAATAATTTATTTATTTTTGAGACAGAGAGAGACAGAACATGAGTGGGTGAGGGGCATAGAGAGAGAGANATAGTTAACTGACCCCTAACTTGCTGAGCTGATTAAAACCTCTTTAAATGTTGAATAAAAATGGATGAACCTAAAATATTTACTACCTGCTCCNTAGACGCCCCAGTAATGTCCATTTTCACCACTGTTATGTAACATACTATGGGAAGTCCTATTTACAGCAATCAGAAACATAAGAAGTAAAAGGTATTCAAACTGGCAAGGAAGAAGTCAAACATTAACTATTTGGAGATGGCATGATACTATACATAGAAAACCTGAAAGACTCCATCAAATAATGCTAGAACTATCAATA
>NW_027527192.1:26267-41020 GCF_008692635.1 Crocuta crocuta
GATGAGCCTAAAATATTTACTACCTGCTTCTTTCTAGAAAAAGTTGGCTGACTCAAGAGACAAAAAAACATTGGGCAGCAGGTGACGAATGGCATTTATGTTGGTAAGGAAGAAATAAAACTGTCTTTATTGTCAGATATATTGCTATATATGGAAAATCCCCAAAATAGCTACAACAAAATAACATGTTTAGGAAAGTCTCAGGATGCAATTTCAATGTTAAAAAATGAACTGTATTTTATTCATAGCAATAAACAAAGATTCTGGAGAAGATTAAAAAAATAATGCTAGAACTGATACATGAAATCAGTATAGTCACAGGATACAAAGTCAAACAGAAATATGTTGCAATTCTATACAATATTGAAGCAGTAGAAAGAGATATCAATCAGTCAATCCCATTCAAAATTGCATCAAAACCCAAAATATATCTAGGAATAAACCTAACCAAAGAGGTAAAAGACTTGTACTCTGAAAATTATAGAACACTTATGAAAGAAATTGAAGAGGACACAAATAAATGGAAAAATATACCATGTTCATGGATTGGAAGAGTAATCATTGTTAAAATATCTCTCTTACCCAAAACAATCTACACATTTAATGCAATCCTTATCAAAATGGAACCAGCATTTTTCACAGAGCTAGAACAAACAATCCTAAAATTTGTATGGAACCACAAAAGACCCCAAATAGCCAAAGCAATCCTGAAAAATAAAAACAAAACTGGAAGCATCAGAATTCTGGACTTCAAGTCATATTATAAAGCTGTATTGATCGCCTATGGAATGGGAGAAGATATTTGCAAATGACATATCTGATAGAGGGTTAGTATTCAAAATATGTAAAGAATTTATCAATTTCAACACTCAAAAATAAAATAACCTAGTTAAGAAATGGGAACAAGACACAAATAGACACTTTTCCAAAGAAGACACCCAGATGGCTAACAGACATATGAAAAGATGCTAAGCATAACTCATCATCAGGGAAATATACATAAAAATCATGATGAGATATCACCACACACCTGTCAGAATGGCTAAAATTAACAACACAAGAAACAACAGGTGTTGGTGAGGATGAAGAGAAGGGGAACCTTCTTGTACTGTTGGTGGGAATGCAAACTGGTGCAGCTACTCTGGAGAACATTATGGAGGTTCCTAAAAAAACTAAAAATAGAACTACCCCATGATAGAGTAATCGCACCAGTAGGTATTTACACAAATGATATAAAACTACAGATTTAAAGGGGGTATATGCACCCTAAGGTTTTTTGTAGTATTATCAACAATAACTGAACTACGGAGAGAGCACAAATGTCCATTCACTGATGAATGGATAAAGAAGATGTGATATATATTCAATGGAGTATTACTCAGCAATCAAAAAGAGTGAAGTGCTGCCATTTGCAGTGATGTGGATGGAACTAGAATGTATTATACTAAGCAAAATAAATCAATCAGAGAAAGACAAATACTATATGGTTTCACTCATATGTATAATTGAAGAAGTACAGTAGATCAACAAATGGGAAATGTGGAATAATGGGAGAGAGGGAAACATACCAAAAGAGAATCTTAATTCTAAGAAGAGAAAAAATAAATGAGGATTGGATGGAGGGAGGAGGGTGGGAGATGGGCTGGATGGGTGATGGGTATTAAGGAGGACACTTATTGTATTGAGTATTAGGTGTTGTGTTTAAGAGATGAATCACTGAATTCTAGTTCTAAACCCAATATTGCACTGTATGTTAACTAAATACAATTAAAACAAAATAAGTAAATAATAATAAAAACAAAATAGAACCAAGCTGTTGTGATCAAGAAAGTATGGTACTGGCACAAAAACTAACTCAGATCAATAGAATGGAATATAAAACTCAGAAATGGACCCACAACTATATGGTTAATTATTCTTTGACAAACCAGTAAAGAATATCCAATTGAAAAAAGACACTCTCTTCAACAAATGGTATTGGAAAAATGGATATCAACATGCAAAAGAATGAAGCTGGACAACTTTCTTATACCATACACAAAAATAAAATCAAAACGGATTAAGGATGTAAATATGAGACAAGAAAACATTAAAATCCTGGAGGAGAACATAGGCAGTAACTTTGTTGACATTGACTGTAGAAACTTCATACTAGATACGTCTCTTGAGGCAAGGGAAACAAAAGCAAAACTACACTATTGGGATTTCAAAAAAGTAAAAAACTTCTTCACAATGAAGAAAACAGTCAACAACTCTACAACTCACTCTATGGAATGGGTGAAGCTATTTTCAAGTGACATATATGATAAAGGGTTAGAATCTAAAACATAAAGAACTTACAAAACTTAGCACCCCCAAAACAATAATTCAGTAAAGAAATGGGCAGAAGACATGAATAGACAGTTTTACAAAGAAGAAATCCAGATGGTCAACTGACTCATGAAAAGATGCTCAACATCATTCATCATCAGGGAAATACAAATCAAAACCACAATGAGATATCAGCTCACACCAGTCAGAATGGCTAAAATTAACAACACAAGAAACAACAGATGCTGGTGAGGATGTGGAGAAAGGAGAACACTCCTACATCGTTGGTGGGAATGCAAGCTGATGTAGGCACTCTGGAAGGCAGTCTGGAGGTTATTGAAAAAAGCTATAAGTAGAACAACCTTATGATGTACCAATTGCACTAGTAGGTATTTACCCAAAGGATAAAAAAAACAACACCTAATACTAAGGGACACATACACCCTGATGTTAATAGCAGCATTATCAACAATAGCCACCTTATTGAAAGAGTCTTAAATTCCCATCAACTGATGAATGCATAAAGAAGATGCATATATATATGTATATATATACACACACACACACATACGTACACATACGTACAATGGGATATTATCAGTCATAAAAAATAATGAAATCTTGCCATTCGCAATGATGTGTTTGGAGTTAGAGAGTATTATGTTAAGCAAAATAAGTCAGTCAAAGACAAAAAGACAAAATCCATATGAATTCATTCATATGTGGAATTTAAGAAAAAAAGGAACATAGTGGGGGAATCCACAAAAGATTCTTAACTAGAGAGAACAAACTTATGGTTACCTGAGGGGAGGTGGGTGGGAGTCTAACTCTCAGGATCACTGGGTATCTATTGTTAAAGTGACGTCACTGATTGGGAAGGAATTGGATTGTAAAAATAAATAAACAAAACCTCATTTAAAATGGAGTCAGGAAGCCCTGAAGTAGGGGGATCTCATACACTACAACTCATTTTGAGAAATATTTCTTGGGGCACCTGGGTGGCTCAGTCTGTTAAACATCTGACTTCAGCTAGGGTCATAATCTCTCAGTTTGTGAGTCTGAACCTTTATCAGGTTCTCTGCTGTCAGCACAGAGCCTGCTTTGGATCCTCTGCCACCCTCTCACTCTGCCCCTCCCCTGCTAGTTCTCTTCCCTATCTCTCTTAAAATAAATAAACTTTTTAAAAAAATAAGTATTTCTTTTGCTGACAGGAAAAAGCTTATTTTGCATAATTTAGCAGGAGAAAGGAAGAATTTTTTCTTATCCAATAACAGCCCAGAACTTTCCACTATAAAAGCAAACCCCTCTCCTTTCTCCTATAAAAGCAAACCCCTCTCCTCTGTTTCTCAGACTTGTTTGTTGTTGACCATAATTTCCCTGTCCCAAATTGAAATCCCTTGGCTATACCCAAATAAACTCATTTTGCTGGTAAAATAACTGGTTCTTTTGTTTGTTTTTTAAGGTCAACAGGATCTTTTAAGTTTGAATGAAGCTGTATTGGAAGGCTCTGATGAATATGGGTACAAAGAGCTCTTAAATTCTGATGTGTCTTCTTTGCTAGTGGTAAAGGTCTCCCACCCCTAGTGAAAGAGGCTTTCCCACTCCCAGCGATAGTAGCCAATAATCATAGATAGTGGTCTCTACCTTTCTACCCACAGTTGTATCAGCCTTTCCAAATTGATCTGAGAAGAGTAACTTCATTACCTGAAGAAATAGTTTTGCCTCATGAGAAAGAATGAAATCTGGCCATATGTAGCAACATGGATGGAACTTGAGGGGGTTATGCCAAGTGAAATAAGTCAGGCAGAGAAGGACAGATACCATATGTTTTCACTCATATGTGGCACAGGAGAAACTTAACAGAGGACCATGGGGGTGGAGGGGGAGGGGAAGGGGAAACATAGTTAAGGAGAGAAAGGGAGGCAAACCATAAAAGACTCTTAAATACTGAGAACAAACAAAAGGTTGATGGGGGTGGGGGAGAGGGGAAAAGGGGTAATGGGCATGAAAGAAGGCACTTGTTGGTAAAAGGCGAAAGATTCATATGATCTAAAGAGAATCCAGAGTATGAGAGNGTGATCCATGGTGAGATGTGTTATACTCCAAAAGAACTACGTGATTTTTAAAAATTTATACAAACAGAAATCTAGGGAGCATGTGTAGGGATGGATACTAAATTTGTGGGATAATGATGGTAGGAATAAAAGTTGGACCAGGATGAATTTATTGATATAGACTTACTAAACAAAGATTCTGCATTTAATATTGTAGCTCTAGGAGTTAGAAAGGGCTCTAACAGTGTCTTTGGTTGTTTTGTTGAAACATAGACCAAAAGATGGCCTTCAGAAATGAACTGGAAATGCCAGACTTTCCTTGGTTTAATGTTGAGGAAGGGATTCAGAGGCTTAGGATATTGGAATGTTAGAGTGGATTTATCATTTAAGACTGACACGTATACTGGGAATGTCCAGGAGATATATCTTTTGTTAATACCTTGAGAAATCAATTTTTGAGGGAAGCTCCAGCATCCTTGAAGAACTCTGTGATAGCTCTTCTCTGTAGGGCAGACTATTCACAAAATCCCTAGCCACTTATTTGGAAAGCCTAAATGCAATGGGAGTAACTGGATCCCAGGAAGGCAGGGGCAGGACTCAACCTCCAAAAACAAGGCAGCTGTGGTTATTATAATGGACAGTAGAGACACAGCATCAATCAGAATAATCTGATTCACAGACCTGTGACATTGACTAGTTATTCATGGTGTTCCTAGAAGTGACATAAATAGAAAGCTTACTCAATTCCTACCTGAATTATACAAGCAAAAATTATCCAGGTCAAGTGAACAAAAGTCTAATTGAAATTATAAAAAGAGAAATCCATAGTCCCTCAATCAATTCCTAGACTTGAATCAGTTTACAGGTTCAAAACAAAACCCCTTGAATGAAGAGGGCGCTGAGTTCACTTGCAGAAGAACCCTGGTACATTACCTAAAATGTATACTGTGTTACTCTTTTTCCTGGACTTCCCCAAATTGTCCTATAGCTTCTTACCAAGGTGGCTATACACTGGGGTACAGGAAGTAGTCTTTTTGAGGATTATTGGTCACCGGCACTGAACTGACACTGATTCCAGGAAACTCAAAACATCACTGCGGTCCTACAGTCAGAGTATGTCATTATGGAGGTCATTTGAGGGTTTTAGCTCAGGAGCATCTCACAGTGGATCCAATGGTTTCCTAACCCCATCTTGTGGTTATTTCCCCAGTTCTCGAATGCATAATTGGAATAGAAATACTTAGCGTCTGGCATCTTAAAAAGGAGAAAAATAAAAACAAATCAAACTCAAAGCAAGAAGGAAGTCAATAATAAAGGTAAGAGCGTAAATCAATAAAATATAAAACAGAGAAAAACAATAGAAAAAAATCACAGGAACAAGCTACTTATTCTCAAATAATATAATTGGTAAACTATTATTAGGGAAGAAAGAGAGCACATTACAGATATCACAAACATTAAGAGGATATTAAGGGAATATTACGAAATTTTACACTAATAACTTCAACAATGGAAAAATTTTTTGAAAGTTACGTTATGGAATTTCAGTCAAGAAGAAAACTACCATTAATAAACTACAGTCTTGTAATTTATTTTAAAAAACAATTGAGTAGTTATAAATCTTCACAGAAAGAAAACTTTGGTCCCAAATAGCTCCAATAGTAAATTGTATTAAACATTTAAGGAAGAGGCGCCTAGGTGGCTTAGTCAGTTAAGCGTCCAACTTCGGCTCAGGTCATGATCTCCCAGTTCGTGGGTTTGAGCCCCACGTTGGGCTCTGTGTGGGGAGAGAGCTCAGAGCCTGAAGCCTGCGTCAGATTCTGTATCTGCCTCACTCTCTGACCCTCTCCCTGCTCACGCTGTCTCTCTCTCTCTCAGAAATAAATAAAAAAGCATGAAAAAAATTAAAAATTTAAGGAAGGAGTAATAAAAATTTGCACAAATATTTCTAAAATATAGAAGAGTTAAGAACAGTTCAAAGCTTATTATCCTGATACCCAAACCAGAAAAAAATAGATATCATGCATAAAGAAAACTATAGATTATTCTCATGAAAGGGCACATAATCCATAACAAAGGCTCAAGAAATTGAATTAAAATACATATAACAAGGATATTACATCATGAACAAATTATGTTATAGGAATTCAAATGCATTTCAATATACAGAAATCAATTTGTCATAATAAGAGGGAATTTGAGAAACACCACAGATGAACATAGGGGAAGGGAAGAAAAAATAACATAAAATTAGAAAGGGAAGCAAACCATAATAGATTTTGAATATAGAGAACAAACTGAGGGCTGCTAGAGGGTAGGTGGTTGGAGAGATGGGGCAAATGGGTGATGGGCATTTAAATGGGCCCTAAAAACACTGGGTATCATATGTAAGAGATGAGACCCTTGGTTCTACTTCTGAAGCCAAGACTACACTGTATGTTCACTAACTTGAATTTAAATTTAAAAAAAAAAATGAAAAAAGGAAACCAATGGGCATGAACTCTCTGAACTTTCCAGATGTGAGATATTCTGTCCGTCCTTCCTTTACCTCTTACATCCTTTTCCTCAATACTTAATTTATGACAAATAATTTAAATACAATGTTTAATGACAAAGAAGCCTAAAAAAATACAATTACTTGAGAAAAACATAATCTAAAAAAAAAAACAACCTTATTTTCATCTCAGTTAATGAAAAGGAGAANTATAAAGTTTAACTAATATATTAATGGTTAAAAAAAATCATGGTTTTCTCTTGAGATTGGAAACAAGGCAAAAATGTCCACTTTAATTACTTCTATTTAACATTGTAATGGCAGTCCTAACAAATAAATTACAATAAAGTAAGCAACTCAATAATAAAATGGTCTTATTTGAACACATTAATGAAATTATATATAACTGGTTAATAAATACATGAAATATGCTCAGGATAATTAATTTTTAAGGAAAAGAAAACAAAGCCATAAGATACCTCTATGTACACACTAAACAGCCTAAGATTTAAAATATTAATCATACCAAGTTTTTGGATGACATAGAGGAACTGTAACTCTTGTGTGTGTGTGTGTGTGCGTGCGTGTTTAGACTTATTTTTGTAATATAAATGATAGTATTTTATGTTGTTTCTGCATCTTTCTTTCTTCACTGAACAGCACACCTTGGAGATACTCCCTTGTTGGTGCAAAAAGGGATTGTTTTCATCTTCCAGGCTATGTAATAGTTCACTATATAGATGTGCCATTATTGTAAGACATTTATATATTTCAACCTTTCTTTTTTTTCTTTTTTTTCCTTACAAATAGTTTATTGTCAAAATGGTTTTCATATAACACCCAGTGTTCATCCCCACAAGTTCCCTCCTCCATGCCCATCTCCCCCCTCCCCCCCACATCCATCAGTCCTCAGTTTGTTTCTCAGCATTCAAGAGTCTCTCATGGTTTGCCTCTCCCCCTTTCCCCCANCATTGCCATGTAGTATTCCATCGTATACCTAAACCACATCTTCTTGATCCATTCGTCCGTTGATGGACACTTAGGCTCTTCCCATGTTTTGGCTATTGTTGAGAGTGCTGCTATGAACATCGGGGTCCATGTGCTCCTATGCATCAGCATTTCAAGAGGAACTGTAACTCTTATATACTTCTGGTGGAAATATAAAATGGTAAATCTACAAGTTTACAGTTTCTTATATAGTTAAAAATGCAATAATCAATGATCCTACTCTCCTAGTATTTACTCAAGACAAATAAAAACATATGTACTCAAAAAGACTTGTAGATTAATGTTTATAACAGTTTTAGTCATAGCAGGTAAAAGCTGTAAACAATCAAAATGACCACCAATTGAAATACTATTCAGTGACTGAAAGAGATTGACTACTGACATATGAAACAACATGTATTAATCTCAGCAGCATTATGGTGTGCAAAATAAGTCAGACATAAAAGCCTATATACTATATAATTTCTCTTAAATTAAATTATATAAAAAAGCAGGGGCACCTGGATGGCTTAGTTGGTTAAGCATCCCACTTTGATTCAGGTCATGGTCTCATGGTTCATGAGTTCGAGCCCCATATCAGGCTCTCTGCTGTCAGCACAGGCCTGCTTCAGATCCTCAGTCTCCCTCTCTCTTTTCCCCTCTTCTGCTTGTTCTCTCTCTCTCTATCTCTCTCTCTGTCTCTCTCTGTCTCTCTGTCTNCTGGGGTTTGAAGGAAGATATTGACAGCAAAAGAGTTGTACTCTTTTTGACTTTTTGACATGATGGAAAAATATTACATGGCTTGTTACAAGATTGTATATTATAGTAAAATTTCATGAAACTTTACACTTAAGTTTCATGAAACTTTTATTAAAATTAATTAATTTTATTGTACGTAAATTATACCAGAATAAAATTGAATCATATAAAACAAAACAAGAAAAAGAGGATTGGGATCGAAAGAGTGGCATAATATCTAACATTTTTGAACACCTAGTCTATTCTAGGCATAATGCTAAGTATGCTATATACAGTATTCTATTGTATCCCCACAATAGCCCTACATGAGATATAGAATATTATAATCTTGTTTTATACATTAAAAGAAGAATTTATGAAGATTAAGTAACTATCCAGAGTCTATGAGAAATAGAGCCAGAATTTGAACCCAGGTTTGTCTGGTACCAAGGTTCATGCTCTTTATATTTTGCTATCACATTTCCAAGTATACAGTAAGAAAAACAATAAAAGTATATTGTATTAAAGTTAAATAGGAAAAAAGGAAACCTAGTTAAATAAAGAAACTCCAAAACGGTATAATTAAGTGAATTGTATAAAATTATCAGAAAGCTTACCTCTGGACCCTCTTATCAACTACAATTAAGTCTAAAAGCAACTTACATAATACCAATTTCTTCTAACATACCATCATTCATAAGAAATCTCCACAAAATCACGGCCTTGGTTTTATATGTGTCTGTATCGTACACAGTGTAATACAGATTCTTAATAAATGTTGAAGAAAAACTCTACTACAACGTTGAAAACTAAAGATATGTATATATATGAAGAAAATTCTTCCAGCAAAAGAAGACATTTTTGAAATAAATGATAAATAAAACTGTAAAACAATTTATTTTTTATTAAGTGTTTAGATTTGAAAATGTATAGAAGAAATTTAGGTAATTGTGCAGAAGTTAAACCTCTTACATAAACAGCTATCAGCAAAGAAACTAAGGTCCTTCGAGTATTTAACAATGCAAAAATGAACTAATTCTGGATGCATACTCATTGGGTATTGGGGAAATAGATTAGCGTATTTATTCAACATTTATACTCATTTACTAAGACTCCAAAAGAGTGGGAAATTAAAATATGTTAGTCTCAAAGCAGAATATCACTAAAAATGATGAGAGAATTGAAAAGTGACCATAGTCACCATGCTTTACACTACTTCCCAGAACTTGTTTATTTTATAACTGGAATTCATACCCTTTGACCACCTTCATCCATTTCACCCATCACTGACACCTTACCTCTGGAAACTACCAATTTGTTCTCTGTATGCGTAAGTTTGGTTTTCTTTAGATTCTACATATAAGGGAGATCATAAAGTATTTGTCTTTCTATGTCTGACTTATTCATTCAGCATAATGCTCTCAAGTTTCATCCATGCTGTCATAAATGGCAGAATTTCCATTCCTCTGTATCACATTTTCTTTATTTACTCATCCATCAGTGGACATCAACATTGTTTGCATGTCTTGGCTAATGTGAATAATGCTGCAATGAGCAAGAGCGTGCAGATATATCATTTGTGATAGCAATTTCTTTTCCTTCAGATAAATATCCACAAATGGAATTGCTAGGTCATATTGTAATTCTATTTTTCATTTTTGTGTTTTCCACACTGCTTTCCATAGTGGCCATACCAACTTCCATTACCACCAACAGCACACAAGTGTTCCCTTTTCTCCACATACTCACCAAGACTTGTTATATCTTGCCTTTTTGATGATAGCCATTCTAACAGATGTGAGGTGATATCTCATTGTAGTTTTGATTTGCATTTCTCTGGTAATTAGTGACATTTTCAGTACCTGGCCATTTATTTATCTTCTTTGGAAAAAAAATCTATTCAAAGACCATGATTTATGCAATCTTTCCCTCCCCCCGGCCTTACCTCACTGCTAAGACAACATAGGTTACATATGGAAATACAATACATGTTTTTACAAATTACATGCAGTTCTTATTCAGTAGGTTCTGTTTAACTATGTTAATTACTTTATCTCCTGAGGCACAAGTGCCTAATCAATGTTAAAAATCACTTAAGGAGATTTTCCAGGAGGGAAATTCAAAGTGCTACTGCTGACTTGAATATGGAAGAGCCATACAGAAAAGACATGAAAATAGCCCCTATAGGAATTGAGAACAACCCCTGGTCAATAGCCAACCAGGAAACAAATCTTCAGTTCTACAATCACAAGAAAATAACTTCTGCTAATGACTGGTGAGCTCAGAAAAGAACTCCAAACCCCAAATGAAAATGGCAGCTGACACCCTACTCTCAGCCCAGTGGGATCCTGAGCAGTGTATCCAATAATGCCATACCTAGATATCTGGCCTACAGGAACTATGAGATAAATAAATTTGTAGTATCAAGCTCAAAAATAAAATACTTAAGGAATAGATTTGTGGGCACAATTACAAAAATAAAATGAGTACATTAATAAGTCAACATAGAACTTATGTATTGTTAAGGTTATTTATTTATTTTGAGAAAGAGAGGGAGCAAAGGAGGGGTAGAGAGAGAGAGGGAGCGAGAGGGAGAGAGAGGATCCCAGGTAGGCTCTTCACTGTCAGCACAGATGTTGACACGGGGCTTGAACTCATGAGCCGTTATATCGTGACCTGACCTGAAATCAAGAGTCAGATGCTTAACTGACTGAGCCACCCAAGTGCCTCCAACATAGCATTTAAATTAAAATATATAGGCATGTTATTTATCCAAAATAAAAAGCCTTTCTTCTTTCATGTGATTAATACTTATATTCTTGAGTTCCACACAGTGTAACTAAGTTCTGTTAATAGCCAACTGTTCTAGTACTGAAGTAACCCTGTTATTGACTACTTATTGCACTGTCCCCATGTAGAAATTGATTCAGCATTCAGATACTTGGGGGAAAAAGGCTTTTTTTCTTATAGCACTCTCACAGAATGTAGGATTTTTCTTTGTTCAGCCTCATCTTCAAGTCATTTAAAGTTATAATCTTACAGGACAATAATCTGTATCCAGTGTCAGAGATGGTCACTCAATCACGTTTCAGTAATAGTCTCTTGTCATGTTTTTCATTATTAAAGAATACTTGTTTCATGTGACTTTAAATTAAAGAAAACACCTAGGCATTCTGAAATATTGGTTCTTTCAAATACTGCAGCATAGGACACAGATCTTATTCATGTTAAAGAAATTGGTGGCAATTACTTACCAGGAACCATCAAGAACAAGTGTTGTATGACAAACTTAACTATATGTTAGTGCCACAGAGTGCTATAGATCCATATAAGCATCACTCAGAAAGATCAACTGGAAACTCTCCTGGTTGAAAAGTCAGAAGGAAAAGAATTATTTCTTAATAGACAATAATAACAAGGTAGTAAGTTTATATACATTCACGGTTTTGTCCTATTTAGATCACTTCCAACACTGAAAAACACCGACAGCTATGTCAGAAGAAAAAGAGAAAAAAAAATATATATGGAATTATATTACAACCATGAAGGAAAAAAAGGACATAATTTCCTTTACTCAGAAGGCTTTTGAGAAGTGATGTATCTCCAGGCTTCCCTGTGTGTGTGTGTCTGTGTTTGCTAGACTGCACAAGTTTTTCCTAACCGCAGCAGATTTTTTCATGAACCACTAGATGCTAAATTATGGGCAGCTTCTTATAACTGCCCAGGTCATTACAAGGCTAGATGTGTGCTGGGTCAACAAGCAAGGTCATGTGCAACTCAGTGAGTGGCTGCATAGGAGTGTCATAAATCAAGAGTTCTGAGGCCCTCTGCCAGAGCTAATGTGATCTCTTCTAACTGAGGTCTATTCCCATTCAGGTACAGATTAAATTGAGACAAGTTGCAGATCCCCAAAACACCAGGGGACTCATACAGCTCTCGTTTCTAATCTCATTTTCCTAGAGGCTGGCAGAATTTTCTATTAACTCTTTTCTCACGACTAAACTAACCCTACTTTTAAATTGAGAAGTAAAGAATCGATACTTTGGATCCTGAGAGTATACTTGGGAGACTGAGAGAATTTGTGATATCTATTTATATTTTTTTCTGAACCACCTATACCCAAAAAGCGTTTATTTAAAACAGTATAATCTCTCCAAATATAGACTACCTACTCATAACAATCTCTTTAGATTACTCAATTGATGTAAATTGAAATATTCAACCAAAAATTTCTGGCTACTCTTTCTGAGTATACTGTCACAACTATACTAGTGGGTAGGACTGTATCATCAACAAATCCTACTCTCTTATCTTTCCCTGATTTTGTAAATAGTAATCTTTGGAAACTGCAGTAAGAATTAATAGGAGGAAAGAGACAGACATAGTTCTCTCAACATATGTCTGTGAGAACCCATAAAGACATTGTTAGTCCTTGGAAATTTTAATGCTTAGGAAGCATTCAGTAAGAGAAAGGTGATGAAAATGTATTTTATTTCCCACAGGCACTATTTATTCTCACCTTGCCACTGGTGGATACAGTCTTTGAAAATACAAATATGAGGGGGAGGGAGCCTGAGTGGCTGAGTCGGTTAAGCATCCGACTTTAGCTCAGGTCATGACCTCACAGTTTGTGAGTTCAAGTCTCGCATCAGGCTCTGTGCTGACATTTCAGAGCCTGGAGCCTGCTTCACATTCTCTGTCTCCCTCTCTCTCTGCCCCTTCCCTGCTTGTGCTCTGTCTCTGTCTCTCTCTCAAAATAAGCATGCATTAAAATAAAAACAAACATACAAATATAATCTTTTGAAAATATAAAACTTACCTCTCATATAGATTAGCAAGTACTATAGCTTTGGTTTGGCAGGTTTTGTATTTCAGTAGAAAGAGGTCATAACAGGTAAAATTTCATCTCCTTCACAACACTAAAAAAATCTCACAAAGATGATATACAAATACCACAAAATATTAACACTTTTTGAATTCAATATGTCCATTTTCCCTTCTCTATAAAAAATGTCAACCTTATTTATGCACTGATCCAAGTGTTTTTATAACTCCGTCATACACATTTACAAAACTTCTTGTTTATTGGGCCTAGAGGACACATAAAAAACTGGGAGTATATGGATGTACTCATAGAGTTACAAGCAAAATATACATGTTCACTGAAACACTCCTCATGACACTTATAAGAATGGAAGTGACCCACAGATTCATCAGCAGTAGAATCATTAAGTAAATTATTGTATTATTCAATGCTTAAAGTATATTGATAAGTAGCTGTTAAATATAAATATCTGTATATACTGATATGAAACAATTTCCAAATTTTTTATGATGTCTTGATCAATGAGTAAAAATGTCTGTAAAATAATATGTAGTTTTGTAACAAGTTAAAAAATATTATGCACATACACCTAGTGGAAATTTGTAATGATGTGTTTCTACTGCTTTAAGAAATATTGAAATGAGTTACACAGGCAATTAAATTATAAACTGTTTTAATAATTTTATTCATTTATGAGAATATTAATAATTTATATTTTAAAGATATAAATGGTCACTGAATAGNAACAAGGCGTAGAAACACTCCCTCAGCAGTATGTAAAAGCTAGCTGCTAGGTGAGGTAGAAAAGAGGGAGCAGATTTCATCTTGACTCAGCATATTCTAAGAGCTAACCTGTATAGCAAAAATAATTCTTCAGATAATAGTGTTTCAAAGCTGAGACTTAAAGTGTACACAAATGACCTGGTAATTATATTAATGACTTTTAATAAGTTTATTTATTTTGAGAGAGTGAGTGAGAGAGCACAAGTGGGGAAGAGACAGAGAAGAGAGACAGACTCTCAAGCAAGCCTTATACATCCTCATATGTGGCTTGAACCCATGAACTATGAAATCATGACCCTAGCCAAGATCAAGAGTCAGAAGCTCAACTGACTATACCTCCCAGGGGCCCCCAATAACTTTTCAAAGAAGTGTGGAATTCTTTGTTAGCATGCCAAAGAAGTATAAAATATTTTATGAGCACAATTTTACTATAAAATTGTGTAGATGCTTGTTGTTTGTCTAGAAAATATTTCTGGTTATATTCTGTGCATTTGATCAACTAACATTTATATTGGCTGGCAACATTTTTTTACCTATTTATTTGATTGTTTGAACTTTTGTT
>NW_027527192.1:41086-41551 GCF_008692635.1 Crocuta crocuta
AGGAGCAACTGGTTTCAGGTACAACATAATGCTGAGATGATAAATTAACCTTCCTGACCTCTGTCCTTCTTTTTAAAGGTTAATTTTTATTTTGAAAGAGAGAGACAGAGAGAGAGAGAGAGAAACAATGAGAGAGAGAGAGAGAGAAAGAGAGAGGAGTAGGGGAAGAGAGAGAGAGGGAAAGATTGACCTCCATTCTTGCACTCACTTCATGACCATTCTGGCAATCTTAGGACAAAGTAAAATCCATACACAAAACAAGAAAACATATTACTTTAAAAAATTATGCAATGATTAAATAATACAGAAAAGTACATAAAATTATATATATANTTGATCAATGGGATTTAAGGAGAAGTGACAATATTCCTATAGCCACCAAATCTTTTAATTACTGTCACATTGTTTTAGAATCTTTCCCTTGCCTGCCACCATAAAACCAGCAAATAAAACCAGCATCCCCAA
>NW_027527192.1:41557-41937 GCF_008692635.1 Crocuta crocuta
ATGTAACCACAGAAAATGCTCATCAATACACTTACTTATTGTTTTTTAGTTTTATTTCTGTTTATAAACATCTAGAATCGTCTCATGTATCCTTGACTTTCCCTCTGGGATTGCTTTCGTTCATCCTGAAGAGCAACCTTGAGAAGTTCCTTCAATGAAAAACTGTTGGCTGTAAACTTCACCTTTTATGNTTAGGTATAATTTTAAATTCAGAGTTACACATTTTCTTGATTCTTTATATATTATTTCACTGTTCTCTGGTCTTCAGTGCAGCTATTGAGAAGTCAACTGACAATCTAATTGTTTTTTGTAGCCAATCTTTATTTCTTCTTTGCTACTTTCATCATTGTCTTTGGTGTTCTGAATTTTCAGAGCATAGA
>NW_027527192.1:42334-44023 GCF_008692635.1 Crocuta crocuta
ATGGATTGCTTTTCTTATTTATCTTTCTTGAAATCTATTAGTCTTCTTGAAATTTCAAAACTAAAGATTCATGCCTATCATCAGTTCCGAAAAATTATCAGTTATTTTCCAAAAATTGCCTTTTCCCTATCTCTTTATTATCTTCGTTTTGCAGATTAGATTTATGTTGAATCTATCTTCTCACTCTATCTTTTGTTTCCCTTAATTTTTGTCACTTTGTCCCTCTACTGCATTCTCTCATAATGTTCATATTTGACTTGCAACTTTTTTATTCTTCTTGAGCTTAATCAGCTAATTAACCTGTTCATTGAATCTAATTTCATGTACACATATATGATGGAAATATGCATGGCTTTCTATTTTATTTTTCAAATATATTTGATCATTTTTATACTTAATTATTCCTTTGTTATACTTTTAATACCTTGTAAAATTTCTTTAACAATAGTATATGTATATATTATTTAATCTACGTGCTATTTTTAGTAGATATCGTTTTCTAAGTCTGCATAGAATGGTTCATTTAACCTAAATTTCATGTTTCCTGAAGTTAGAAGCCTCAAAAACAGATGCTTGCTCCAGTGCTTCCTTTCATCTCCAAATTTACAGTTTCTCATTGTTTCTTGCTTCCAGGGATGTATCTTTCTTTCCTACCAATACACCCATATTCTCACAAGAAAATTTTATGTATCTCTTCAAGAAACTTTGGATGTTTTACACCAGTAATGTTTCCTGTCCATTCAGTATACCATATTGATGATACTGGAAGACTTAAAATAACATTCATTCTAATACTGAAAAATCCCTATAATCCTGGGTCAAACCCAACTTGGTCAGGATATATCTTTGAATATATTAAGGGACATGGATTACTGGTATTTTAGTAAGATTTTTGTATCTATTTTAATGAATTAGATTGGTCTATCATTTTCTTCTTTATATTGTTTTTCATTTTTGTCTCTAAGTTATAATTGTTTTATAAATGAGTTATAAAATATTCCTTTTCTTTTTTATTATTTAGAACTATGTGCAGTCATCTGCCCCCTATTTATTTTAATATTGGTCTTCAGTAACTTCTCTTTTATTCTTGATAGTTTACAAAGTTTGTCTATTTTTTATAAGCAAAATTTCCTTTATTTTTTTTTTTTTGCTGTTTATCACTCANTTTTTTAAAATAGTTTATTTTCAAGTTGGTTTCCAGTGCTCATTCCTCATTTGTCTATTTTATTACTACTCTAATTTCAAATATTTGAGTATTTCTTTGTTGGTCCTCTGTATTATTTCCTTGTTTTTTATGTTGTTAATTACTTTATGAATATTTGCTCTTTTGATATCACTTTGTTCCTTTGTTTTCTTTTGGTTTATCTTGAGGCTAGCTTTCTACATCCTCAAATTGGATGATTAATTTTGTTTGTATAATATTAGAATAAGGGATTAATAAGCTTCTGAATGTTTTTGTGATTAATGAAAAATGTTTTACATTCATATTTTACCTAAAAAATTGAAGTTAGGCCAAACCTTTAAGTTCCTCCAAAATAATATGTACCTTTTATAAGTATTTAACTCTGATAAGCACCCTCATATCTTTCTTCCATTCTAGCTGGAGCTATTAGATATATTATAGTTTCACAATCCATTTTTTATGTTGCTAAACCTCTTCCATATTTTCCATATTTTCACCACTCTATG
>NW_027527192.1:44197-45942 GCF_008692635.1 Crocuta crocuta
TTCAATAAAACTCTATTAAGATTTTTCTAGTCTGCCCACTCAATTTCATTTCTAAAAATCTTATTTAGTATTTTTTTTTCAAATCTGACTGTTATTTTTTTCATGATGTTTTATTTTTTCCTGTGATTTTTATTATTTTGAAATTTTACATATTTTAAAAATGTACTTATGTAGTTTACTTAAGATTGTCCTACGTCATGTTCTTATGCTTATCCTTATTAGCTGTGATTGCTGAGGTCCCTTAAAATATACCATTGTTCTGTTGTGTATGTTTTGTAATTTTTTATTTATTTGGATTGAGCTCATTTTCAACAGGACGTTTTTTAATAGGAATCTTATGGAAATTGATCGTTAATCTCTTCCATGTGCCTGAAGGGTATCTTTGGTCTTGNATTCAATCTCTATTTCTGTGTGTTGCTTATGTTTGTGGTGTTAGTTTCTCAGAGAATAGTGTATTTTCCCACTCAAACGTTAGGTAAAGCAAGTATTTTTTTGCACTCTCTTTGGATCAATGGGAATATTTTTATTGATATTTCTTTCACTGAGAGTGTAACAGTTTTATGTGGTGGTCTCAGATCCAACCTTTCACCTCAGATGGAGTTAAGATGCAGTTATCTGTCTATGCATGAAGCTGAACCCAAGACTTTGATGTTAGAGCCTCTGAGCTTACTCAGATCAGTGATTATCCCCATTTCACTTTAACAAGNCATATTTCAATGGATATTTTAATTTTTTTTGTTCTATCAAGACTAGCTAGGCACTTATGCCTAAGAAAGTTTCCCATTAACTGGTTCTATTATGCTAGAATTATGAGTAAAAAATGAAGTTTCAAAAACAATGGCTTTATGGGCTATAAACATATTAAAAATGTTCAACTTTATCAGTCATCATGAAAACACATGTCAATGTGTTGAAATGAAATACCACTACATGCCACCTCAGTGGCCAAAATTAAAAAATATAAAATGGTAGATTTCATTCTTTCTCATTGACATGTAGTATTCCATTGTATAGATAAGCCACATCTTCTTGATCCATTCATCAGTTAATGAAATCTGTCCATGTGTAGCAACATGGATAGAACTTGAGAGTTATGCTGAGCGAAATAAGTCAGGCAGAGAAAGACAGATACCATCTGTGTGCACATATAGGAGGATTACGAGGAACTTAACAGAGGACCATGTGGGAGAAGAAGGGGGGAATAGTGGGGGAAAGGGGGAGAGGCAAACCATGAGAGACTCTTGAATGCTGACATAAACTGAGGACTGATGGATATGGGGGGAGGAGGGGGGATGGCACTGAGAGGGGCACTTGTGGGGATGAGCACTGGATGTTATATGGAAACCAACTTGACAATGAGCTATTAAAAAAAGATATATAGATATAAGGATATGAATAATCGATACATTGGTAAAATACTACTGGCGAGAGGATATGCTGGTATAGTTAAGAACTTTCAAAAACGTTTTTCCAATATATACTAAGATGGATATATGCATACAATATTAGTAATTCCACTCCAAGATATAAGCCCAACATAAATGATTTTTATGTTCACCACGGCATATACCAATATTTGTCGATGTTGTTAATGGACATTTCTGTAAGCTCCAGTTTCAGGCTATTATGAGTTATCTGTTATGGATAAATCATGGGAATAATTTAAACTAAAACAACTATTTAAAGTTGTAGAAATGCAAACTTGTGAAAGTTAATTGACTTACCCAAGGCAGTTAGTGACAGCT
>NW_027527193.1:0-209 GCF_008692635.1 Crocuta crocuta
CCCATTTCTTCACTGGATTATTTGTTTTTCAGGTGTGGAGTTTAGCGAGTTCCTTATAGATATTGGACACTAGCCCTTTATCTGATATATCATTTGCAACTATCTTTTCCCATTCCGTCAGTTGCCCATTAGTTTTATGGATTGTTTCCTTTGCCATGCAGAAGCTTTTTATCTTGATGAGGTCCCAATAGTTCATTTTTGCTCTTGAA
>NW_027527193.1:268-461 GCF_008692635.1 Crocuta crocuta
CAAGGAGGTTGTTTCCTGCTGTCTCCTCTAGGGTTTTGATGGTTTCCTGTCTCACATTCATGTCCTTTATCCATTTTGAGTTTATTTTTGTGTATGGTGTGAGAAAGTGATCTAGTTTCATTCTTCTGCATGTTGTTGTCCAGTTCCTCCAACACCATCTGTTAAAGAGGCTGCCTTTTTTCCATTGGATACT
>NW_027527194.1:0-2149 GCF_008692635.1 Crocuta crocuta
TGTGGAAACTAATTTGACAATAAACTATCTGTAAAAAAAAAAAATGAGAAGCAGACAAGATACATTTCAATCCAGGAGAGGATTAAGGAGGTAATCATGACAGAATAGTAGGTGATATTTTAGGTCAAATGTAGCCTTTAAGTATTTCTCATATCCTAGCATGTAGTTGACTACCTACATAAAGACCAGGTCTAACCCCTCATGGTGAAAAATAAATAGAGGCCCAGAAATGTATTTCCAAGTTTTGCCTTCCATTGTTCAATAATGAAGACAATAAAAACATCGTTTTAACTGAGAAGTCAATGAGTCTGAATAAAAGCTTGCATGCTCAAAAATTCCTGCAATCCTGTTCTTTCAGCATTCTTATTATAACACCCACAATGGCCACTTCCTTAATATAACCTCCAGAAACCATTAGCTCTCTCTTTGTTTTTCAATAGACTTTAGTTTTTAGAACATTTTTTAGGTTCTCAATAAAATTGAGCAGAAAGTACAGAGAGTTCCCATATATCCCCTGATGCTACACATGCATAGCCTCCTCTACTATCAACATCATGCACTAGAGTGATATGTTTGTTACCATTGATGAACCCACATTGACACATCATTATCACTCAAAGACCATAATTTACATTATAGTTCACTCGTGGTGTACATTCAACAGGTTTAGACAAATGTATAAGGACATGTATTCACCATTGTAATTTCATACAGAATAGTTTCACTACCCTAGGAATCTTGTGTGCTCCTATTCATCTCTCCCTGACCCCTAGGCCCTAGCAACTACTGATTTTTTTTTTTTTACGTTCTCAATAGTTTTGTCTTGTTCAGAATGGCATATAGTGCAAATTATATAGTACATAGCCTTTTCAGATTGGCTTCTTTCACTTAGTAATATGCAATTAAGTTTAGTCCATGTCTATTCATGGCTTGAAGGCTCATTTCTTTTGAGCACTAAAGGATATTCCATTGTCTGGATTTATCAGTTTATTTGTCCATTCCCCCACTGGAGGACATTTTGGCTGCTTCCAAATTTTTACAATGATGAATAAAGCTGCTATAAACACACTTGTGCAGGTTTTTGTGTTGTCATGAGTTTCAACTCATTTGAGTAAGTACCAAGGAGTGTGATTGCTAGAGTGTATGGTAAAAGTATATTTCATTTTGTGAAAACCATCAAACTGTCTTCCAAACTGACTGTAACACTTTGTATTCCCATCAACAATGAAATAGAGTTTCTGTTTTTCTACATCCACATCCAACATTTGGTATTGTCAGTGTTATAGATTTTGGCTGTACTAATAGATGTATAGTGATCCCACTGTTGTTTTAGTTTGCAGTTCCCTAATTACACATGATGTTGAGTACATTTTCATAGGCCAATTTTCCATTTGTATACCTTCTTTGGTGAGATGAATGTTCAGATCTTTTTGCCCATTTTATTATCTGGGTTGTTTGTTTTCTTGTTGAGTTTTAAGAGTTCTTCATATATTTTGGATGACAGCCCTTTATCAGATGTGTGTTTTGTAAATATTTTATCCCAGTCTGTTTCTGGATTGTCTTCTTATTCTCTTGCAGAACAGAAGCTCTTCATTTTAATATCAATTATTTATTTTCATGGATCATGCCTTTGGAGTTGTATCTAGAAAGTCATTGCCAAACTTAAGTTCATCTAGATTTTCTAAGTTATCTCCTAGAATTTTTATAGTTTTGAGTCTTATATTTATGTATATGACTCATTTGGAATTAATTTTTGTACAAGGTATAGGCTCTGTCTAGATACTTTTTTTTACATGAGGATGTTCTGTTGTTTCAGCACCATTTATTGAAAAGACTGTTCTTCACTATATTGTTTTTGATCCTTTGTCAAATAGCAGTTGACTATATTTGCATGGAGCTATTTCTGAGCTCTGTCTTCTGTTTGACTTGTCTATTTGTCTAGTCTGTTAACAAAACCACACTGTCTTGATTAATGTAGCTTTATGGTAAATCTTGAAATTAGGTAGTGTCAGTCCTCTGGCTTTGTTCTTCTTCATGAATATTATGTTGGCTATTTCTGGGTCTTATGCATATAAATTTTAGAATAAATCTTTATATAATCTTTAAAACTTTATAATTAGTTTATTGATATCCACAAAATAACTTACTG
>NW_027527194.1:2260-2756 GCF_008692635.1 Crocuta crocuta
GATTTCGCATAACCTGGATAATCAAATATTCCCACAATTGTGTTTTTTCTATGTAAATCAAGATACATGCCTTAGTAGCAAATGATGATACCCACAAGAATTGCTAAAATTAAAAAAAACTTTCAAAATTAAGTGTTGGTTAAGATGTGGAGCAACTGGAATTCTTGTACACTGCTAGTAGAAGTGTAAATTGGTATAACTACTTTAGAAAACTTCTCTGTTTTGATTAAAGCTGAATATATGCTTAACCTATGACCCAGAAGTTCTACACCCAATAAAATTGCATACATACAGTCATCAGAAGCATGTACAAGAAATCTCACAGCAGCATTATATCAGAGCCATAAAATGAATGTTTATTAACAGGAAAATAGATACGTAAAGTAAACTATATTCAGACAATTCTATGCCTCACAGTTATGAAAATTAACAAAAAAAACCTACCATAGGCAATAGCATGAATGAATCTCACAAACATAATGGATGAAAGCTCTCC
>NW_027527194.1:2789-17323 GCF_008692635.1 Crocuta crocuta
CACATAAGATTGCATACCATTTGATTACAGTTATATAAGGTTCAAAAAAACCCTAATCTATGCTAATAAATAGTAATTAGCCATGGAGAAAAGGGGATAATGAGTGATAAGGCAAATGAGGGGGACTTTTTGAGTTTGAGTAATTTCTATTTCTTGACTCAGGTGATGATTACACAGGTCTTTTCATTCTGTGAAAATTAATTGAGCTGTATGCTTGCAATTTGTGTACTGTTTGGAATACACGCTGTATTTCAATAAAAACATTTATTAAAGGGGCGCCTGGGTGGCTCAGTGGGTTGAGCGTCTGACTTCAGCTCAGGTCACGATCTCGCAGTTCGTGCATGGGTTCGAGCCCCGCATCAGGCTCTGTGCTGACTGCCAGTTCAGAGCCTGGAGCCTGTTTCGGATTCTGTGTCTCCCTCTCTCTCTGACCCTCCCCTGCTTGCTCACTCTCTCTCTCTCTTTCTCTCTCTTTCAGAAATAAATTTAAAAAATTAAAAAAACATTTATTAAAGAAACCTTTAGGCAATTTAGTTGGATCTATTTAAATCTTATAAAAGCTATCAGAATATCTGTGACAGGAAATCTACAGTGTTTCAAAAGCTTACTTATTGGGAACAAGTAAACCATTCAATGGACTTATATCATAAACTAGGGATTGCCATTTTATAGATGATGTTGGATTGGAACATTGGTGTGTCTGATTTCAAAGCCCAAAGTCATAGCCATTATCATATACTATCTTCTATTATGTTTAAATACTCTCTTACTTATTTTTTTATAGTTTCACATTTTTATTTAAATATTAGTTAGTTAGCATATAGTTTCAGGAGTAGAATTAAGTGATTCATCACTTATATATCACAGCCAGTGCTCATCACAATTACCCTCTTTAATACTCATCACCCATTTAACTGATCCAGCTGCCGATCTCCCTTCCAGAATCCCTCAGTTTGTTTTCTATAGTTAAGTCTGTTTTCTGATTTGCCTCTTCCCCCCCCCACGTTCATCTGTTTCGTTTCTTAAATTCCGCATGAATGAAACCATATGGTATTTGTTTTTCTCTGACTGACTTATTTTGCTTAGCATAATATGCTCTAGCTCTATCCACATCGTTGCAAATGGCAAGATATCATTCATTTTTATGGCTGAGTAATATTCCTCTGTGTGTGTGTGTTTGTGTGTGTGTGTGTGTGTGAACACCATTTCTTCTTTATCTATTGATCAGTCGATGGACACTTGGGCTCTTTCCATAATTTAGCTTTTGTTGATAATGATACTATAAAGATTGGGGTGCATGTGCCCCAGAGATTCTGTATTTTTGTATCTTTTCGGTAAGTACCTAGTAGTGCAATTGCTAGATTGTACAGTAGTTCTATTTTTAACATTTGTGGAACCTCTGTATGGTTTTCCAGAGGAGCTGCACCAGTTTGCATTCCAGCAACAGTTTAACAGGGTTCTCCTTTCCCTACATCCTTGCTAACATCTGCTGTTTCCTGTGTCATTAATTTTAGCCATTTTAGACAGGTGTGAGTTGATATTGTAGTTTTGATTTGTATTTCCCAGATGATGAGTGCTGTGGAGCATCTTTTCATGTGTCTGTTAGCCATTTTATGACTTCTTTGGAAAAATTTCTATTTATGTCTTCTGCCTATTTACTAACTGGATTATCTGTTGTTTGGGTACTGTGTTTGATTAGTTCTTTATAGATTTTGGATACTAACCCTTTCTCAATGTGTCATTTGCAAATATCTTCTCACATTCTGAAGATTGCCTTTTAGTGTTATCGATTGATTCCTTTGCTGTGCAGAAGCTTTTTATCTTGTTGACATCCCAACAGTTCATTTTTCCTTTTGTTACCCTTGCCTCCAGAAATGTATCTAGTAAAGAAGTTGCTACAGCTGATGTCAAAGAGGCTATTGCCTATGTTCTCCTCCAGGATTATTAATGGTTTCTTGTCTCATATTTAGGTCATTCAACCATTTTGAATTCACATTTGTGTATGGTGTAAGAAAGTGGTCCAGTTTCATTCTTTTGCATATTTCTCTCCAGGTTTCCCAACACAATTTGTGGAAGAAACTGTCTTTTTTCCATTGGATATTCTTTCCTCCCTTGTAGATAAGTTCACCATATAGTTGTGGGTCAATTCCTGGGTTTTCTATTCCGTTCCATTAATCTACATATCTGTTTTTGTGCCAGGATCATACTGTCTTGATCACTACAGCTTTGTAATATAACCAAAAGCCTGGAATTGCGATGCCTCCAGCTTTGCTTTTCTTTTTCAACATTGCTTTGGATATTCGAGGTCTTTCGTGGTTCCATGCAAATTTTAGGGTTGTTTGTTTTAGCTCTGTGAAAAATGCTAATGGGATTTTGATAGGGACTGTATTAAATGTGTAGATTGCTTTGGGTAGTATTGACATTTTAACAATATTTGTTCTTCTAATCTATGAGCATGGAAAGTTTTCCATTTCTTTGTGTCATTTTCAATTTCTTTCTTCAGTATTCTGTAGTTTTCAAAGTGCAGATCTTATACCTCTTTAGGTAGGTTTATTCCTAGAAATATTATGGGTTTTGGTGTGTTTATAAATGGGACTGAGTCCTTGGATTCTCTTTCTATACATTTCTTGTATAGAAATGCAATAGATTTCTGTACATTAATTTTGTATCCTGTGACTTTACTGAATTCACGTATCAGTTCTAGGAATTTTTGTGGGNAAATAATGAACGTTTGACTTCTCCCTTGCTTATTTGCATGCCTTTTATTTCTTTTTGTTTTCTGATTGCTAATGCTAGAACGTCCAGTACTATGTTAAATAACAGTGGTGAGAGTGGGCATCCCTGTCTCGTTCCTGACCACAGAGGAAAAACTCTCACTTTTTCCCCATTGAGGATGATATGGGCAGTTGCTTTTTTGTATATGGACTTTATGATGTTGAAGTATATTCCCTCTATCCCCAAATTGTTCAGGATTTTTATCAAGATTGGATGCTGTACTGTGTCAAATGCTTTTTCTGCATCTGTTGAGAGGATCATATGGTTCTTATCCTTGCTTTTATTCATGGGGTTTATTATGTTGATTGATTCATGAATATTGAACCACACTTGCAGCCCACTTGATCAAGGTGAATGATTTCTCTTAATGTACTATTGGGTTCGATTTGCTAGTATTTTGTTGAGAATTTTTGCATCCATGTTCAGCAGGGAAATTGGCCTGGAATTACCTTTTGTAGTAGGGCCTTGTCTGGTTTTGGAATCAGGGTAATTCTGGCCTCATGGAAGGAGTTTGAAAGTTTTAATTCCATTTCTATTTTTTTGCAACAGTTTGAAAAGAATAGATATTAACTCTTTTTTAAATGTTTGGTAGAAGTCCCCTGTGAAACCATCTAACCCAGGAGTTTTGTTTGTTGGGAGATTGAGATTTTTAATTACTGATTCAACTACTTTGCTGGTTATCAGTCTGCCCAAGTTTTCTATTTCTTCCTATTTCAGTTTTTTTGTTGTTGTTGTTTATATATTTCTAGGAATTTATGCCTTTCTTCCAGATTGCCCACTTTTTTGGTATATAATTTTTCATGATATTCTCTTATAGTTGTTTTAATTTCTGTGGTATTGGTTATGATCTCTCCTCTCTCACTTGTGATTTTATTTAATAGGTCCTTTCTCTTTTTGATAAATCTAGCTAAAGGGTTTTCAATCTTATTGATTTTTTTCAAAGAATCTGCTCCTTGTTTCATTGATCCATTATACTGCTTTTTCTGTTTCTATATCATTTATTTCTGCTATAATCTTTATTCTTTCCCATCTTCTACTGGCTTTAGGCTTCATTTGCTGTTCTTTATCTAGCTCCTTTAGGTGCAAGTTTAGGTTGTTTACTTGAGATTTTTCTTGCTTTTTGAGGTAGACCTGTATTGCTATATACTTCCCTCTTATGACTGCTTTTGCTGCATCCCAAAGATTTTAGACCTTTGTGTTTTCATTATCATTTGTTTCCATGTATTTTTTAAATTTCGTCTTTAATTTCTTCATTGACCCACTCATTCTTTAGCAGGATGTTCCTTTCTTTAATGTTTTATTTATTTCTGAGAGAGAGAGAGAGAGAGCAGGGGAGGGTCAGAGAGAGAGGGAGATACAGAATCTAAAGCAGGCTCAGGTTCTGAGCTAGCTGTCATCACAGAGCCCGATGCGGGCCTTGAACTAATGAACCTTGAGATCATGACCTGAGCCAAAGTCAGATGCTTAACCGACTGAGACACCCAAGTGGCCCTAGTAGGATGTTCTTTTAACCTTCATGTATTTGTGGTCTTTCCAAATTTTTTCTCATGGTTAATTTCATGTTTCTGGTTAGAATATATTCATGGTAAGATCACAATCTTTTGTACTTGTTGAAGCCTGATTTGTGACCTAATATACAATATATTCTAGAGAATGTTACTTGTGCACTTGAAAAGAAATTGCATTCTGCTGCTTTAGAATAAAATGTTCTGAATGTATCTGTTAGGTCCATCTGGGCCATTGTGTCCCTCAAAGCCATTGTTTCCTTGTTGATTTTCTCAGTAGATGATCCATCCATTGATGTAAGTGGGGTGTTAAAGTTCCCTACTATTATATTATTATCAGTGAGTTCCTTTATGTCTGTTTTTAATAATTTTATACGTTTGGGTGCTCTAGGTTGAGGGCATAAATATTTACAGTTGTTAGATATTCTTGTTGGATAGACCCCTTTAATATGATGGAGTGCCCTTCTTCATCTCGTTAGTCTTTTGGCTTAAAACCTAATTTGTTTGATATAACTATTGCTACTCTCACTTTCTTTTGTCATCCATGTGCATAATAAATGTTTTCCATCCCCTCACTTTCAATCTGCAGGTATATTTAGGCCTAAAATGTGTCTCTTGTAGGCAGTATATAGATAGGTCTTGTTTTTCTTCCATTCTGATACCCTGTGTCTTTTGATTGGAGCATTTTGTCCATTTAAATTCAGAATAATCATTGGTAGATAATGAATTTAGGGTCATTTTTTTCTTATTTTGTCATTATTTCTGGGGATTTTCTCTATTCATTTCTAGTTGTTGTCACTTTTGGTCTTTCCCACTCAGAAAATCCCCTTTAATATTTCTTGCAAGTCTGGTTTAGTGGTCATAAATTCCTTATATTTTGTTTTTCAGGGAAACTCTTTTTCTCTCCTTCTATTATGAATGATAACCTTGCTCTACAGTATTCTTGGCTGCATATTTTCCACTTTCAGCATGTTGAATATGTCACACCACTCCCTTCTGGCCTGCCACGTTTCAGTGGAAAGATCTGCTGCTAACCCTTTTTGTCTTCCCTTATAAGTTATGGACTTCTTTTGTCTTGCTGCTTTTAGGAGTTTTTCTTTATATCTATATTTTGGAAATTTAACTACACTATGTCTTGTTATTGGCCTGATTTTGTTGACTTTGATGGGAGTTTTCTGTCCCTCCTGGATCTAGATGTCAGTTTTCTTCCACAGATTAAGGAAGTTTTTAGTGTCATCTCCAAATAAAACTTCTGCCTCCTTTTCTCTCTTCTTCTTCTTCTGGGATTCCTGTCATACAAATGTTATATTATGCTTTATGGAGTCACTAAATTCCCTAAGTCTACATTCAATGACCTAATATTTTTTCCCACTTCTTTTCAGCTTCATAATTTTCCATAATTTTATCTTCCATATCATTCATTCCTTCTTCCACTTCTATTCTTCTGGCCATTACATTCAGTAAATTTCTAACTTTAGTTACTGCATTTTTTAATCCAATAATGACCTATTTTTAAAAGTTTCTTTGTTTGTTTGTTTGTTTGTTTTGAGAGAGAGAAAGAGAGAGAGTGCACACAAGTAGGACAGAGGCAGAGAGGGAAGGACAGACAGATTCCCCAGCAGTCTCCTTGCTATAAGCGCAGAGCTTAATGCAGGGCCGAATCCCACAAAACGCAAGATCATGACCTGAGCCAAAAGGAAGATTCTGACGCTTAACGCTCTGAGCCATTCTCGCTCCTTACCTATTTTTTAGGTCTTTCATTTCTGTGGTAAGGGACTCCCTAATGTCTTTTGTGCTTCCCTCGATCCTAGCTAGTATCCATATAGGTGTTACTTTTAATTCTAGATCAGTCATATTACTTATATCTGTTTCTTTTTATATATATACAAATAGTTTATTGTCAAGTTGGTTTCCATATAAAACCCAATGATCATCCCCACCAGTGCACTCCTCCATGCCCATCTCCCCCCTCACTACCAAACCCATCAGTCCTCAGTTTGTTCTCAGCATTCAAGAGTCCCTCATGGTTTGCCTCTCTCCCTCTCCCCCACTATTTTTCCCCTTCTTCTCCCCCATGGACCTCCGTTAAGTTCCTCCTAATCCTCCTATACGTGCAAACATATGGTACTTGTCCTTCTCTGCCTGACTTATTTCGCTCAGCATAACACCCTTAAGGTCCATCCATGTTGCTACACATGACCATATTTCATTCTATCTCATTGCCATGAAGTATTCCATCGAATAGATAAACCACATCTTCTTGATCCATTCGTCCATTGATGGACACTTAGGCTCTTTCCGTGTTTTGGCTATTGGTGAGAGTGCCGCTATGAACATTGGGGTCCATGTGCTCCTATGCATCAGCACTCCTATATCCCTCGGGTAAAATCCTAGCAGTGCTATTGCTGGGTGATAGGGGAGTTCTATTGTTCATTTTTTGAGGAACTTCCACACTGTTTTCCAGAGGGGCTGTACCAGTTTGCATTCCCACCAACAGTGTAGGAGGGTGCCCATTTCTCCACATCCTCGCCAGCATCTAGAGTTCTCTGATTTGCTCATTTTAGCCACTCTGACTGGGGTGAGGTGGTATCTCAGTGTGGTTTTGATTTGTATTTCCCTAATGAGGAGGGATGCTGAGCATCATTTCATGTGTCTGTTGAACATCTGGATGTCCTCTTTGAAGAAGTGTCTGTTCATAACTTCTGCCCATTTCTTCACTGCATTGTTTGTTTTTAGCGTGTGGAGTTTGGTGAGTTCCTTATAGATTNCTTCCTAGCTGCTTTCAAAATTCTCTTGGTCCTTATATTTTTCCAGTTTCACTATGATATGTCGTGCAGAAGACCCATTCAAATTACATTTGAGGGAAGTTCTCTGTGCCTCTTGAATTTCAAATTCTACTTCCCTCTCCAGGTTGGGGAGTTCTCTGCTATAATTTGTTCCAGGACTCCTTCAGCACCTTTCCCTCTCTCTTCCTCTTCTGGAATTCCTATGATATGGATATTATTCCATTTGATCATTTCGCTGAGCTCTCAAACTCTTCTTTCATGTTCCTGGATCAGTTTATCTCTCATTTTCTCAGCTTCCTTGTTTTCTATAATATTTCTTCTAAATCACTTATTCTCCTTTCTGCCTCTTCAATCCATGCATTGGATGCCTCCAGTTTATTATGTATCTCATTTATCACATTTTTAAATTCACCATAAATACTTTTAAGCTCCATGTTGTTTGTAGCCATAGTTTTTTTGATGTCCTCCATGCTTTTTTCAAGCCCGGCAATTAATTTTATGATTATTGATCTAAATTCTTGTCAGTTCTGTTGCTTATATCTCTTTTGAGTAGTTCTCTAGTTGTCTTTTCTTCCTGGAGTTTCTTTGGAGGAGTGTTCTTCCATTTCGTCATTTTGGTTAGCTTTCTATCTCTTGTTACTTTCAAAAGCTTGTTTTACACTCGGCCCCTGTGAGTTCTCCTGTATTAGAGAGGACTCTTTTGACTGTTCAGGGCCTGTCTGTTCAGGAAGTGTTCTTTGGATGGTGTCTCTTGGTTTCTCTTGTTGAATGTTTGGTTTTTTTTTTGTTTCCCTACTGGTTGTGGTATTTGGGAGTCTCCACCATGTGTAGTTTGGCTTGTTTCTTGAGGCAGCCCTGGACAAAGAAAACAGACAACCACAGAGGGACCACAGGTACACAAACGCACAGACAAAACCAATAAACACGCAAACCCAGACTCAGGAAAAAAACAGCTCCAACAACAACAAAATAGCTATCTGGAGGGGATGGGCGTGGTTTGGTGTAGGCAGGTCTTGTCTCCACTGTGTTTGCTGGCCTCCCTGAGGCTCCTTCTTGGTGATTGTGGGGAGAAGAATGGCGTCGCCCCAGTTTCTTCTCAACCAAGCGTTGCATATCACTTCTTGGGATCCGATTTCCCTGTGCTGAGGATGTAGCCAAGGTGGGCTGAGTTCTATGCCCCACACCCTGCCTGTTTCCACGTCCCAGTCTGCAGGCTTTGTTATACCTCCCCAAACAGTCCCACAGGTCGCTCCTTCCCTGTTGCCCTGGGTTGAGTGGGGGGTGGGGGAAGTGTTGCAGCCTCAGATCTGCCGGGGTCAATCAGCGATACAACCCGAGTGCGTTCGGGGAAGGTAACAAAGTCTGGGTCGCCGCAGCGTGCCGCCACCGCTTCAGCAGGCCGCTGTTGCTCGCGCCGCTGCCGCTTCACCAGCCCGGGACCGCCTCCACAGGCATTGCTGCTGGTTCACCAGGCCGCTGCTGCCATGGATGGTGCCAGGCGCATGGCAGTTGTTTTTTTTCCTGGCGCTTTCTGTGACCAGGGCATCTGGTTTAAAGTCAGTACACTAGCCAGAGCTAAAAAACACTGTCTTTCCAAGCCGAGGTTTTTTTTCCTCTTTTCCAGGGACGGTTCTATGAGGAACCTCAGCTTTCCTTTCCTTTCCCCTGGACACATGGCAGTTTGCCATCACTTGCCGGTTAATCACTCACCGCAGCTGCACGCAAGCCGGGTTCCCTCCATTCCCCCCGTATCTCTGGGTCCCTTCCTGCTTTTATCTTCTCCAGTTCGCACTCACGCACTTATGAGGTTTCCTTCCCAGTTTACTCTGTATATTTCTCTTCCCAAACTCCTGTGGCTCAGTGTCCTACGACTTCAGGCCTTCTCTGTTTGAGAGATGGATGCAGGCGAAATGTAAGGAGCCCCCTACTTCTCCGCCATCTTGCCTCCTCCTACTTATATCTGTTTCAATTAGATCCTTGGCGTGGCCTTTCCTTGTTCTTTTTGGGGGGATGAATTCCTCCATCTTGGCATTTTTTCTAGGTCTCTGTCTTTTTCTGTGTGTTAGGAAAGCCCATTATGTTTATTTTTGAGTAATGGCTATACTAAGAAGAGGTCATATACTGTCCAGGGCCTGGCACTTCAGGGTGTTTCTCTGGTGTGTTTTGTGTTTACTCTGCTGCTATGTTTTGGCTACTTCTTCCCTCAGGTCAATCCTTTGCAGAGTTTCTTTTTACCTGCAGTGGGGAGTGTTTGGATCTTGATTACAGTGTAGTGAGTTTTAACTTGGTGTGCTCTGGTAGGCTTGATAATAGATACCTGATGCTCTTTCCACTATTTCTGTAATTCTGTAGACCCCTATAGTCAGTAGACATGGTGTGTGCAGGGGGTTTGTGCTAATCTTCTGAAGGAAGGACCCACTGTTCTTGTTCTCAGGCACATTTGCCCAAGAATAGCAGCATCAGCAGAGTTCAGGTGGGTGGGGCTTGGTGTAAGAGATTTAGGGTGCTACTGTTGGTGTTATGCCGGTTATTAAAGTTAGTTTATTATAAGGGGCAGGGGAGGAAAGTGATGCCCACCAGGACTTTTATCCCTGAGCGGCAATGCTACCTTTCTTACATGTGCTCCAAGATGGAGAAACCATCTCTTCCAGTGTGTCCCAGGGCATCCTAAGATCACACTACCTACTCCCAGTGCTATCTACCTTCCCTGTCCACAGGAGTACTGCAGTACCCTTAGGGCTCCACACAAGCCATACCACAGACCTTGAAAACTCCAGTCTTGGAGTCCCATTGGTTGTAAAAACTCAGGAAGATCAGCCCCTTTCATTTTCCCATTCAATGGATTTGGGGATATGTTCTCCTTGTACATTCCCCTGTGTGTTACTGTCTCTCTCCTCTCTCTGCAACCAGGGTTTACTCACATTTACAGCATCCCTGATTCATTTCTCCCCCAAACCACATCTTCACACCTCCTACTTCGATGATGTGGCCTCTTTCCTCCCTCTAGTTGTGCAGTTTGTCCTGTCAGTCCTCCGATCTATTTCTTGGGTATTCAGAATGATTTGATGTTTATCTAACTGTATTCTAGCGATGAGGCAAGCCTAGGATCCTCCTACTACTCTGCCATCTCAGATCCCTCTCTTCCTACCACTTTTAAGCTAACCATCTGTGGTCCTGGGTTTTTTTTTTTCTTTTTATATTTTATTTTATGACAACAAGGGATAGTAAAATACTAAGTACATTTTTAATTGTGTTTCATAATTCCACACAAAAGCTGAAAAATATGTATTTGCTCTAAATAAAGCCAATTAGTATTGTGTATACATAGGTATGTATGTATTATTTTCTGTGTGTGTTGTGATCAAAAACAGGTATATGCATGTCATATGACATATCCTTTGAATAATTCTTTACTTGGTTCAAAATACTTTTAATATTTTACTCAGCATTTGACCACAGCTGAGCACAGAGCACAGATCTCACTGAACTGTCTGTGTTGGACATTTAAGTTTTTTTTTTTCTTCCTCAAGATATACTAATTAATTCAGAATTTTTCAGAGAATGCAGTTAGTTTAATTTTTTCCAATGTGCATTGACTTGTATGCAGAGCTATTAAATTGTATCTGTTACTGTTCATCTGTTGCCCAATGGTAACATTTGCTTAGTTCCCCAGGAATGTTTTATAATTCTCCCCTCATTTTAACTAGCTCTAATATTCATCCTTCTTTTGGTTCTTAATAAATTGATGAAACTACAACTCCACCAGTTATATATAGGACTGTAGCACCTCCCAATTAACCTTTTATACATACTAAAATTGGATCATACTTTCCTACCTCTTAAATGTTTTATACTTATATAGTTAAAGTAGTGCATGCTCACCATTTGATTACTGAATTTAATATGCAAGTACCAAAGTTATGAGAATAGTATTGTTTTCATAGAAGCAAACAGTTTTTTCTCTAGAAGTTAGCCATTTAGTTTGCCTATCGCATATCGTACATGATTATTTTCTGACTTTTATCCATTAAAAATAGTTATCCAGTATTCTACCACTGCTCATGCATACATTTGTAATTACTCTAATTGACTAAATGCATCTGATATATTTATTATTAAAAACATGTATTCACAGCCACTTTATAGCATAAATGTTGAACTAATTTTTTCAGGTAGCAAAAGNAAGCATATTTCAGAATTCAATGTATACAACTTTGTGACTTGATGTAACTATTTTCTTTGCTTAATTTTTCAGAAGCTATGCTACAGAATTCCTAAAAGAACAAAAACAAATGAAGCATTAATTCCTAAAGAGAGGTTTTTAAAATTAATGAATTAATATGACAGGATGATTAAATTTTTGGCTTCCTTAATATTGTAATGCATACATCTAGCCCAGAAGACCATTAAGTGATGACTACCTGTGTTATGGAGAATAGTAGATCCTCATTCCACTCAGGTAGATGCAGCAAACTAATAAATATTCCTTTATTATAGAGTCTAGATAACTAATTACAGAGCAGCTATCAATGTTTAAACTTGTTCAAAGTTAGAAACAATGATACACCCACATACTCTTCAGCCACCTTTCAGTAACCTACCTTTTTAAAACTTGGTAGCTTTAGCTCATATTATTAGCTTTGCCTTTTTTTCTTCAAAATACTTTGAAAAGATGAAATAAAATAAGAAATCATTACAATTCAATAGTATTTCTGCATTAACTGTAGGTTTAATATTTTGACTTATTTCTCTCATAGACACTTGGTTATAAATCCAAATGAATATTTTTAATCAGTCTTGGAAAGAAATATCTCATCATAACCTGTTAAGCTTCATTTGTGAAAACATAATGGGAAGTTTAAGGACAGAGTAAGATATTTACAATACCAAGATCTTCATGGAAATTAATCTCACCTATTGCTAAACTTAAATTCCAAGTCTGAGTTTTGAAACAAACTTTCTATGGTATTATAGCTATTCTGTGATGACTATTACACAAAGAGCTTTTTGTACTATACCAAATACAAAATTCTTTTATTTTCAAATCTCTGAAAAACTATTTGTGGTGACATTGAATAAATAAAAATCGTTTTAAAAGAATAGGTCATTTCTACCATCAAGTCAATTTCAGTATTCCTTTCCCAGAGCTATTTTGCATATTGGGTCATATAACAGTTTTAGTCCTAGTAATTGTCTATTTAAGAGCTCACCTACAATCTGGTGATATTATGGAAAAAGTATGAAATTAGAACTGTAATATGAATTTTAAAAAGGCAAACATCCAAAGTTTAAGATATTATATTAGTATTTAGCTACTTCTCATGTATAAAGATGCTTCTTAAGCACTAATCATCCACTTAAAATGCTTGTGAGCATGGCTGAATAGGAGAAAATCAGAGTTCTAAGGAGAGAAAAGTGAAAAGTTTCTAGTGAAGCTATATTTTTCCATATCTCATCTCCAGGAAGTGTCCTAAATGGATGTCAATTAAATTCCTCTTATCTAAACAGGCTCTTCAATAGATTAAAATTTTCAGTTTTTCCTGAAACCTTTGGGTATAACTCAAAGCTTTGTCTCACAGTTGGCTAAAATTTCAGGATTAAGAAATCAGGGAAACCAAGAACTATCCCAGATATTTGTATATCTTCAAAATCAGTGATAGACTGATACAAATCTAAATACATGGGTTCCAATCAGAATTGGACACATTGCTAAGAAAATAACCAGTTGACTTACCATGCCTAATTCCTTGTAGATCATTAATTCATTTCTGACTATGGCAGTTTCAATCAAACTTTTGGGGTTAAGGAATGCATGTGGGTATCACTGACTGCCACAGGCAAGCCTGAGGCATAAACAAGAGAGAAGACCAAATAGAAGGGAAGAAGTTATTGTGGCAGAAGATTACCAACGAATTCTTAAGGTGTCAGCTATAATTACTATCAGTGGCTCAGAGGGCAGGGAGATAAATGTGTTAGCTATTAAAGTAATAAAATGAGTAAGAGTAAATTGAAGGAACAGGTCATGCTGGAAAGTGCAGGAAGATTATTACATTATAATAGCCAATTTATGAGGAATCATGTCAGTAACTAGGATATTACATGTACATAGAATCTATGACCTATACAAAATACAATGCAAGAAATATGTCAAATCCAAGTATGATATTGTGACAGGAACAATAGCACAACTGCACATACACACAGCACTTAGAAATACATACATGTGCAAATTCCTAACCTGATATCCCTGTTCTGTATTTCTCCATTACATTATTACTTTTTAGCATACTTCACAATTTATTATGCAATCTCTCTCTTTCCCCCTATATAATTGAAACTCTACTAAGGTAGAAAGTTTTGTCTGTTTTGTTTATTGATATATAGCATATATAACAGTTTCTGGAGCATAATAGTTTCAATAAATATTTACTAACTGAATGAATTTGTTGAGTGAGTTTAAGTAATGACTATGGGATATTTCAGAGTGGATGTGTGAAGGGCACAAAGCACACAGAGCTCATTGCAGTGAATTGTTTATCAATTCTATTTCTATAGCCATGTAGAAACCATCTTTAAGTACAAGTTCTTTATAGCTGCTACTTATTAGACAAATAGAATGGAGACCATTGTACCTGACATGAAGCAAGAAAGGGGAGAGAAACAGGGGAGGGGTTCAATGAGAATGCTGAGGGTGAGGGCGTGATAGACCCTGTAGGGTCCTGTTGTTTATAGTAAGGATTTTGGCTTTGACTCAAAGTGGGGCAGGATGCCATTAAAAGGTTTTGAGGAAAGGAGTGACTTGATCTGACATATAATTTTAACAGAATCTCTTGGGATGTACAAAAAATTAACTGCAGGAGTAGAAAGGCCAAAGCAGGGAGGTCAGTTAANTGAACATATAGCCAATGGGATTTCTTGATGGATTGGATATGGCATGTGAGAGAAGAAGAATGAGTCAAGGGTGACACCAATGTTTTTGGCCAGAGAAAATGGAAGGAAAGAGCTATCACTTAATGAGATGGAAAAGACTTGGTAGGTTGGCAGATTGGGAAGGTTAAAAAAATATGTAGGATATTTCATTACGTTTTCAGATAATATGTTTTTCTCCCTTGGGTGGTGTGGGGTACTGGTAGTGGTGGAGATTTGTCACTTCACTGTTGGTTGTTAGTAAACAAAACTGTAGGCAGGTATTTTTTGGTTTGTTTGTTGTTGTTTGCTTTTACTTCTGAGATTGAATATAACGCAGTACAAAGAATCCTCAGAATATCAAGGAACAAATCGATTTTATTACACATTATTTGAGCACATTAAAATAAGTTCATTTAGTGTTTTACTGTAATAATTCATCAAGAGAAATTAGGTATTTTTGGTGCTTATCCCCTTAAATTGATTGATATCAATAAACTATACAAATTAAATATACATATGTGCATGAGGTGGAAACCACAGCAAAAACAAGATCAATGTG
>NW_027527194.1:17630-18796 GCF_008692635.1 Crocuta crocuta
CTAAGGAGTATATAAATGATATGTCTTGTGAAAAATCTGTACAATCTTAGTATAGCTACTATTGGGGGCATTTGTTAAGCAAAAAGTATTTGGACACACATTGATCCAGATTTCCATTTCTACTTTTTTCTTTTGAGGTAACATTAAGAAGGCACATAAATATTTACATTCCAGAGTGTTTCTCATGGTATTTGGTACTATAAAAAAATTTTAAGACAATTTAAATATCCAAACCTAGAATATTTAAATGAATTATGGCACACTCATAAAATGGAATGCTGTGTATCAAAAAATGTCATAAAAACGTATTTACTAGCACACACACACACAAAAGAAACCTGCCTGACACATTCAGTGAAAAAAGCAAGTTAGAAAACAAAATTACATATGGCCTCACTTGGAGGATGGTGAGTTAATCTACTTATGAACAGAAAAGTTCTGTAAGCATATACTACAAAATGGCAACTGGTTATCATTGGTGAGATTATGGGCAATTTCTATGGTTATCTCTATTTTCTAAAATAACATATAATTCTTTTACAATTAAATGTTCAAATGCATGAAACAACAAAGATTATAGTAGACTGAAGTATTTCATGATTTCGAAAGATACACAATTCTTGTTTTCCCTGGAGACACACCCTTCATGCATCATAGGATAAGCTTTAAAAGCATATTCCTACTGACAGTCCTTGGCTACAATATTTCTGACTGAGATTAGTATAAATAATGAGTTGTCAAATTAAGTGTTTAACACACTCACAAAAAGATTTTTCAAATATGAGAAATGTGGCTAAATACCTACATGTCCATAAGATTACTTTTATGGTTTTACCAATTACAATAAAAATTAAAACAAACAACAATTAGTATGAATTCTCATAGGACCTTATGTGCTTTTTAGTTAGCTATACAAAAAGGGACTAGGGAAAATTCTCAGCAAGAGAACAGATAGCCAGTATCCTTAATTTTCCCTTTAAAGATACACTTTTTTTCCATATAACAAGGCAAATATAAATATGGCCAACTTTAGATTATGCAAGGTCATGAGGGACAGAAACAACATGGGTAATTGAAATCCACTGATAATCCAGAAACCTAATTTTACCCAATAGTTGCAACCACCTCTTGGATAGAATCCTTCAGTAGAGCTGCTTTTGAGAAAT
>NW_027527194.1:18955-19999 GCF_008692635.1 Crocuta crocuta
GATTGGTTTGAGTTCATCTGCTTTCAGTTATATTTTGCAGGTGCTAATGAGCGGTGAAATGGTCAAAAGGATGTCAGCCGGAGGAAGCACTAGAAGAAAAAGCACGACATGAGTAACCCAGAAACTGGATAATCAGCCTCAAATGGTTGAGTTGACTGCAATGAGGATCAGCTATTAAATATCTCCTTAACTAAATTCCATGAGGATATATGTCATGAAACCATATCCTTATATTAAAGGTTTTCACATATGTGTAGTCTATCTTGGTTTATGTGAATATGGTATAGTCTTGGAAATTGTCTAAACTATAGTGATTTTTCATTGTCAACAATGATAGGATATTTATTTTCAGAACACAGCTAATTAACTGCCAGTTTCTCTATTAAATATGGCCAACAGGCTGCTTATGAGTCAGTACTCTGTCAGACAGCCCTGTTTTTAGACCAATGGGAATATTATTAACTCACTCCTATGCCTTTCTGGGAGACAATAGAAGCATTGCTGGCATCCACATTTTTTTTTAAATTTTTGCTCCAAACTCATGTTTTAGTAAACAGAATTTTTAAGGTATTGTTATGGTGAACATTTTTTGGTTTTTGTTAAGCATTTGGTTTTCAAGAATTGTTGAAAATGCTTTCAGGGTGCAAATATTTTTAATTTGACACAATAAACTCTAATATTTGTAACTAAAACTGTATCTATGATTATTAATTAAGCTCTTAAATGATNTAATATTCAGAGCTTCAACTATATCTACATATGATTATTAATGTAGCTTTCTATAGTAGTAGAGAAATGATTTCCATTTATGGCAGTAGATTAAAACAAAATACATATCTGATATTTGTAAATAAAACTGTATCTGCACATGAATATTAATTGTTTTCTATAGCAATTGTAAGAGTAATCTCCATTTATAGCAGTCATTTTGAGTGTGATTTTTAATCATTTTAATATCAACTGTTATTTCTTGAACTTATCCTATAATGAGTGTGTCCCTTTGCCCATATTGGTTTTTTTGTTTATTTTGTTTTTTTTAGAGGG
>NW_027527194.1:21790-27210 GCF_008692635.1 Crocuta crocuta
GATTGGTTTGAGTTCATCTGCTTTCAGTTATATTTTGCAGGTGCTAATGAGCGGTGAAATGGTCAAAAGGATGTCAGCCGGAGGAAGCACTAGAAGAAAAAGCACGACATGAGTAACCCAGAAACTGGATAATCAGCCTCAAATGGTTGAGTTGACTGCAATGAGGATCAGCTATTAAATATCTCCTTAACTAAATTCCATGAGGATATATGTCATGAAACCATATCCTTATATTAAAGGTTTTCACATATGTGTAGTCTATCTTGGTTTATGTGAATATGGTATAGTCTTGGAAATTGTCTAAACTATAGTGATTTTTCATTGTCAACAATGATAGGATATTTATTTTCAGAACACAGCTAATTAACTGCCAGTTTCTCTATTAAATATGGCCAACAGGCTGCTTATGAGTCAGTACTCTGTCAGACAGCCCTGTTTTTAGACCAATGGGAATATTATTAACTCACTCCTATGCCTTTCTGGGAGACAATAGAAGCATTGCTGGCATCCACATTTTTTTTTAAATTTTTGCTCCAAACTCATGTTTTAGTAAACAGAATTTTTAAGGTATTGTTATGGTGAACATTTTTTGGTTTTTGTTAAGCATTTGGTTTTCAAGAATTGTTGAAAATGCTTTCAGGGTGCAAATATTTTTAATTTGACACAATAAACTCTAATATTTGTAACTAAAACTGTATCTATGATTATTAATTAAGCTCTTAAATGATTCTGAAANCAAATGCTTATGAAAGTAATTTCCTTTTATAAAACTGTACTTTAAGACAAATTACTTGATACACTCACTAATATTCAGAGCTTCAACTATATCTACATATGATTATTAATGTAGCTTTCTATAGTAGTAGAGAAATGATTTCCATTTATGGCAGTAGATTAAAACAAAATACATATCTGATATTTGTAAATAAAACTGTATCTGCACATGAATATTAATTGTTTTCTATAGCAATTGTAAGAGTAATCTCCATTTATAGCAGTCATTTTGAGTGTGATTTTTAATCATTTTAATATCAACTGTTATTTCTTGAACTTATCCTATAATGAGTGTGTCCCTTTGCCCATATTGGTTTTTTTGTTTATTTTGTTTTTTTTAGAGAGAGAGTAGGAGTGGGAGATGGCCAGAGAGAGAGAGAAAGAGAGAGAGAGAGAGAGAGAGAATCTCAAGCAAGTCTCCATGATCAGCATGAAGCTTGATGTGGGCTCGATCCCACAACCCTGTGATCATGACCTGAGCTGCAATCAAGAGTTGGGTGCTCAACTGACCAAGCCACCCAGACACTTCTCCACTTTGCCCATATTGTGAGCAAAAGGCAAATTAGCTAGTTTTATATGCTAAGAGTTACACCACTTGAATATTTTGACTGCTTTCTAACTGTTGCTTAAAATTAAGGAAGTAATTCTCAATCCAATTACAAATAACATTCACTAAATTCTAACTAACTGAAAAATACAAGTCCCTAAATTTCTGCTTTAGTGAAAATTTGAGTAAATTCTAACCCTATTCAACTTGCTTTTGTGACAAACAATGGCATGAATAGATCACTTGTAAAATTTACTCATATTGACCACTTGCTACTGTGCTTGATCTGATAGTAAGTGCTTTATATGTATTGACTCACGTAATACCTTCAAAAACCCTTCAGAGAAACTTTACTAATACATGAGAGACTGTGATTAAGAACATTGTCAAAATTCATCTACAGTTCATAAATGAGAGGCCTCAAATTTAAACCCAAGTAGTTGACCTCTGGAGTCAAGCTTTGTAATTCTCCATGCTGTATAGTTTCACTTATTCTTCTTTTGCCTAATGTATGTAGGCTGAGTGTGACTTACTTTTCAGGTACTCCAGAATCATCTTTCAACTTTTATCTCTATTCATTTGGCAAGTGTCTATTGAATTCAAATAGGCCCACAGAAATTCTATTTAGTACATAGATTTTGAATTACCTTCCATGTGTATATCAACTTGATTTCTACATCAATCACTACTATCTTTTTTTAATTATCCTTAATTCTTTTAAGATTTTATTTTTAAGTGATCTCTATACCCAAAGTGGGGCTTCAACTTACAACCCCAAAATCAAGAGTCACATGCTCTACTGACTAAGCCAACCAGGTCCCCTATTTTATTTTTAACTTTCACTATTTGATGCCTTCAGTTCCCCCATGGACATGGATTTCTATCAAATAAACAAAGAATAAGGATTAATTATAATACATTGCACTTGCAAAGCACTGCAATATGCAAAGCATTTTCACATGTTTTCTCTTAGTTTGTTCTCTCAATTCTGTTATTTTTAATTATAAAATCTATTCAAGTGTAGTAGGTGTCCTAGAGTGAAAGGCTAAGTTGTGGAAGTGCCCACTGTGGATTCAAACATGTCCAGGCATATCTAGATACTCAGGAGTGCAGACCCATCAGGGAATTATATATATGAGGGCTTAAGGTACTCTGATATGAGTTATAATAAGTGGGTAAGTTGAAATTCATATCTTTCCCAAGCACTACTAACCCTCCCTGAGTTTTAGGAGAATAAAAGCCTTCTTTTGAAATGAAATTCAGTTTAACAGATTGGAAGGAACAAACTTTAAATGGAGTTATTATTGAGGTAAACTAGTTTAATCAGAAAAAAAAGATCTGTTTTAGAGGGAAAAGTCAATCCCATAAATAGAGCACATGTGGATCTGTGCTGTGCTGGAGACTCAGGGTCTGTGGGTGGTTCTGGCTCTGATAGATAGTAGGTCAAATGAAAAAGCAATAGCATTAGAGTCATCCAAAGAACTTGAAAGCAGAAGGCAATGCTATTTGTGCCTTAGTAATATACTGATGTACAAGTAAGGGCAGAAATGACTCTTGGAATGGAATGGAAAACTAAGGCTACAGCATCATAGTTGACATTCAGAGGTATGACAAATATGGTAGTTATGGCTAAGGCCCAGCTCTGGAGCAGCAGAGAGAGAGATAACAAATGCTATAAAGAGAAGGAAAGTCATCACTAGCCATTCATAAACCATGTGAGCCACTCCTTGATTATGTTCCAGCCCCTGAATTTGAAGACAGTATGGATTCCAGAGACACAGCATTGGAGGCTTAGAGATTGATTGGATTTTACTATTATTGGACCATTTCCTCCCCAGCTTCATTAGTAGACTCTAAAGAAAGTAAGGTTACACACATAGATATTTAAAATTATTTTTCTGTCACTACCCAAACCAACCAATCTAGACAAATATTTCTTTGATGGATCACATCTCAATTTTATGTAAAGACAATTCTTGAATAATCATCATTCCCCACATTATTGATTCTTTTTCCCATAGTTTGTTTTGTTGTTTCTTTATCTTATACAGTTATTGAGTGCCTGTATATATAAAGTACTCTACTAGACCACATAGAGAATACAAAGGTGAATAGGACATAGGTGCTTTCAGCCTAGTGAAGGAGCCAGACATACCTACAAATTATAAAATAGTATCCCTGGGTGCCTGGGTGGCTCAGTAGGTTAAGCATCCAACCTCAGCTAAGGTCCTGATCTCATGGTTGTGGGTTTGATCCCTATGTGGGACTGACAGCTCAGAGCCTGAAGCCTGCTTGGGATTCCGTGTCTCTCTCTCCCTCCTGCCCCATCTATCAAAATGAGTAAACATTAAAAAAAATTACATAAATAGTATCCCAAAGATGGAAAAGCTCAGAAATATTACTGAGTAATGGCTGAACCTGAAATCCCTTATGTTCTCAGTCCCAAGTTGGTGGAGGGACTGTTGTTTGTATTTTGGTCTAGTGGTGTAGTCAGTATTAGTCCTGCCTGGATTGGAGAACAGGAGAGACAAACGGTTATATCCTTTCCCAAATCTCTTGCTTACTTATAAACGTCAGAATTTTTACTATCTCAGATAATCTTTATGCTAAAGACAATAGATTCAAGGAGCCTCCTTTAAGCTGTGCTATGTGTGGGGGAATGTTAGATCTGGCCTATGGCCTGCAGGGATGGAGCCATGGGAACAAAGCTGGTATGGAAAACCAAGTAATTCATTAGAGAGCCTACTCAAAGGAGCAGGGAAAAGAGGTAAAAAGGAGTTAAGCAGTGTAACTGCAATCAGAAGTCTGCCAAGATGGAGGCAGTGTGCTGAAAGGCAGGATATGGAAAGAGTTCCAGGAAATTCTACCTTTATGTGTTAGAATATAAAGGCAGCAACTTTCTGAAACGTCTATGGCTTCACCTTACTAAAGCACCAAGACTGATAAGATTCAATCTATGTACTGTTATTTCCTGAAATTTGACAACTGATTTTAAGTCTTTTATTTTGGCTCATTTAAATAACAAAATGTGGTATGTCTAGTCCTTACTGGCTTCTTTTGAGAATGGGACTGTCTTAACTGACCTGATCCTCCCTTCCAATTCCAGGAAGACAGGATCATGGCAGATGAGAATTCTGATACTGAATACAGGGGGTGGCTCACCCCCACACGTGTTACTTATCAGAGATACTCCTAAAACTCAGCCATCTAGAAATACCAAAACTAAATGGTCGAGTGGTTTCCAAAAGGAAAACTGCTATCCATATTNTCTCTCTCCTAGAAATAAATAAAACATTTAAAAAAAAAAATCCAAAATAAATGTATTTTAGTAACGAATTTTATGCACTAAAAAAGTAATATGCCTGGGTGGCTCAGTTGGTTGAGCGTCCGACTTTGGCTCGGGCCGTGATCTCACGGTTTGTGGGTTTGAGCCCCACATCGGGCTCTCTGCTGATGGCTCAGAGCCTGGAGCCTGCTTCGCATTCTCTGTCTCCCTCTCTCTCTGGCCTTCCCTGACTTCTGCTCTGTTCTCTCTCAAAAATAATGAAATGTTAAAAAAATAATTTAAAAACCAGCACAAATTCTATCACAGGGCTGAGAAGGAACACCTGGCTCTCTCCTAGCCCCTGAGTCTGGCTGAATTATACAAAATACCACTCTTGGTGTTATACACTTTGTTATACATTCGGTGTTCTGCATTCCTTGCCTGTATAATGCTAAGCGAAATAAGTCAGTCAGACAAAGACAAATACCATATGATTTCACTCATACGTGGAATTTAAGAAACAAAACAGATGAACAAAGGAAAAACACAAACTGAAAAACAGACTCTGAACTACAGAGAACAGATGGTGACAGAGGCGGGAGGGGATAGAACAGGTGAAGGAATTAAGAGCACCCTGATGGTCATGAGCACTGAGTAATGTAGCAACTTGTTGAATCACTATGTTATACCACCTGAAGTTAATGTAACACTGTATGTCAACTGTAATAAAAATTCAAATAAAAAATAAAAACAAAATATTGTAAAAAAAGTAATATTAAAATTATTTTTTAAATTATTTTAATGTTTATTTTTGAAAGAGAGACAGAGTGTGGG
>NW_027527194.1:27401-42965 GCF_008692635.1 Crocuta crocuta
AGGGACGAGAGAGAGAGATACAGAATCTGAAGCAGGCTCCAGACTCTGAGCTGTGAGCACAGAGCCCGATGCGGGGCTCAAACTCATGAACTGCGAGATTATGACCTCGGTGAAAGTCTGAGGCTTAACCGACTGAGCCACCCAGGAGCCCCTATTGAAATTCTTTAAGCATATGATGATAATGTTAAAAATAAAAAGTGAAATGGACGGAAACAGAATTGCAAACGCTTAACATACCATTATTACCCTCTATCAAGTAGATTAAAATATTGAANAGAAACCTAAATGTCCATCCAGAGACTATTAGCTAGATGTATTATGCTAATCCATACAACAGGCCACATTAAAAAATGTGGTGTCTCTCTATATAATGGTATAGAAGGATGACCTTGTTAAGTAAAAATAAATTGCAGTAACAGGTTTAGGATGATGTTAATTTTGTTACATATTTCTATATGTTTATCTTAAACATACATCTATATATATAACATATGTCTATATATATAGCATACATCTTTGACATATATCTACAGGGGTGCCTGGGTGGCTCAGTCGGTTGAGCATCTGACTTCGGCTCAGGTCATGATCTCACAGCTCATGAGTTTGAGCTCCTAGCCAGACTCTATGCTGACAGCTCAGAGCCTGCAACCTGCTTGGGATTCTGTGTCTCCTTCTCTCTCTGCCCCTCCCCAGCTTGAGCTCTCTGTCTCTCTCTCTCTCTCTCTCTCAAAAATAAATAAACATNAGAAATAAAAATATAAAAAAAATACAGAATGTTTTTGAGACAAGCTAGTTTAATATAGTATCAATGGATTAAAATGATTAGTGTCTACCTAGAGGCCTTGGGTAAAATTTGACTCCTTTACTTCAAGAATAATTAATTATTAAACACCTACTATGTGTTAACTATTGACCCAGGCACTATGTTATATAGATGAATGAGACATAATCACCTACCTCATGGAGCCTATACTTTGGTTAAAAGAAAGATGAATGAACATGATTAAAGCATAATGCTAAATGCTTTGGTAGAGGTTTGTACCTATTAGTCAAATAAGTGGTTCTTAGCGCAGTCAAAAAGTTCAAGAAAAGCTTCTTGAGTAGTTGATTTTTGCTGTCTTGAAAGGTTGGTCTTATTAAAGGGATGGGCACCTTATTCCTTGACACTAAAAAGGATAAGAGAAGAATAGATGAAGGTTAAGATGTACTATGTGTGGGAAGAGGGGATAAAACATCAAATTGGATTGCCAAAAAATTGCCCTTCCACTTTATTTTCTCTGTATTGCTTCCACCATCATCAAAACCACTATAATCTCTGGTCTAGACTAATGCAGTAAGTAGTTGCCTATCTTTTCTTTCTGTTTGTACTGTTTTTCCTTTCCAATTTATTCTCTACATAGCTAAAAAATTAGCTTTAAGAACACAAATCAAATCATGCCACTCCATACCTAAAGCTCTGCAGTGGCTCTCTGTTGATTTTAGAATAAAATCAAATCTTGTCTCATTTAGCCCCTTCCTCCTCTAAAATCATTCATATTATTTTCTCTATTCATCACTGGGCTTTAAAAACAATGCTTTTCTTTTCATCTTTGAATGCCTTAAAAACATTCCTACCTTTGGTCCTTTGGATTGCTGTTCCTACTCACCCCTCAACTTTCCCTTAACCCTTAAGCCCCCTTCCACTGCCTATAACTTCACTTGCCTGCCTCATTTTCATCTTTCAGTTCTTACCTCAAATGTCATCTCCTCAGTAAGATTTTAACTGACCATTCTCTTCCATTTACTCTGTCACTCTGCTTATTTTCATTATCATACAACTACATTCTATACATCTCTTCTTTACATATTTTCCTATTTCTCCATTAGAATGTAAGTTCCCTGAGTTCAGAAACCTTGTCTGTCTTGATCATCACTATGCTTCTATAACTGAGACTAGTAGTTTGCACATAGTAGGGTTAAGTAAACATTTATTGAATGGATTAATCTCTACCTAGCAGAAAAAAAAAACAAAAAACAACCAACTCTATAAATAATTCTGAAGTGCAAATTTAAAACTAGAGGAAAATATGTATAATATGTAGGCAGTATAAAACATCTACAGTGTTAATATCTGTATACATATAGAGCTGCTGCATATCAATAAGTAAAAGAATAACAACCAACTTAAATATTCACAAAAGATATAAACAGACAATTCATAGAGAAGTACAGGTAACCATTATACATATTAAAATATCTTAAAACTATTAATCATAAAAATAGAATTTTTTAAAATTGGAGATTTTAAAAAATTAGATTGGTAAATAGTGATATGATTATTAATATCTAGTGTTTAGAATCTCATATACTTTTATAAAACTATAGATCAGTACACTGTTTTGGAATGCAATTTGATATTATCTTTTAAATTTAAACAGGATATATCCTGTGATCCAGCATTTCTACTTTCTGTAGAAATAAACAAATACATGGTATTGAATCTTGAGTAGATATAAGGTGTTTTCCTTTAGTTGTGTGCATCAATAAGTGACTGGTTAACTATATTATGTTAGTTTGCACAGTATACTAATATGTTAATATTATGAAGCATTTCTATATGTTGTAACATGTAAAGATGCAGACTATGACCTTGAATTTCATCTTTATTCTTTTTCATTTTTTCTTTCACTTCTTGATTTTCCCGATTCTTTCCCTCATTCATCGTATTCACCTTCATGGCTTGGAGGTAAATTTGCATAGTTATAGCAAGAATTAAAAGGGGAAGGGTTAATATACCCCCTTTGTACTCTTACTTAATTTGCTTTTACTTTTAAACAAGTCTTTGAAGAAACAAAAAGGAAGACCCTCTTGAAAGCAGAACATAGAGTTGATAATAGTACAAAGCTTACAAAGAAAATAGAAGATGGGCTCCTGATTGGCTCAGAATTTTTAAGCATCCGATTTTGGCACAGATTATGATCTTGCAGTCGTGGATTCGGGCTCCGTGTCAGCACAGAGCCTGGAGCCTACTTTGGATTCTGTGTCTAGGTCTCTCTCTGCCCCTCCTCCACTTGCACTCTGTCTCTCTCTCTCTGTGTCTCTCATAAATAAATAAACGCTAAAAATTTTAAAACAAATAGAAGAATAATGGACCCTGTCTATACACTCCACCCTGGTCATGGGAAGAAATCAGATTAGAGTCTTAGGTGGGAGGAAGTGTGTTTGTGGGGATAAAAGAAAGTCTTTGGAGATGGTCATAAGTTAGAGGAAAAAGACTGGACCTAGGTGAATATGGATGATAGCAGCAAGTCAGCATTAAGGGGAAATAAGTACTCTTGGTAGCCACTGTCAGAGAGCTAAATGAAAGTTGAATCAATACCAGAATACCAGCAAACATATATCACTAGTTAATAAAATATATAACTCTACCAAAGTGTCCTGACACCTCTGAGGAGAGAGACAGCTTTCCTTTAAGATCTGTATGTGGTCCTCAAATGCTGCTTATCCAGCAGAAATAGGCCCTGAGCATTCCTGAGTTCCATTCAAAGTTTTCCTTATGAATACTTCTTGGCAATGTTCCAGGACTCTGGTAAGTCTCCCCATCCCCCCCAAAATGGTGATGGTTGTATAGTAGAAAAAGTACTGGTTCTTCAATGGCACTGGACCCTGGTAAAGAAATCCATTTTGTGATATGGAGATGTAGCCTTAAATTAGATACACACACCAAAGTATTAGCAGTGAAAGAGATGGAGTGATTTTATTTTTACTCTTTTATGTACGTCTGTTTGATTTTTTTAATAAGCATATATTACTGTTTAATTAAAAAAAAAACCTCTCTAAAAAAGAACAGAAAAATCTACTAGGTAATGAAAATGCTGCATTATATCTGACATGTTGATAAGGAGAATAAATTAGATATTCTTTTAGAGGCATTTGATGTCTACAGCAATTATTTATTAATGTCAGTGCATATGGAATGCTCAGTTATTGAGCTCAGGACACCTTTAAAACAAACCAGGGTTCAGTAGGAAACACTTTATTCCAAAAGATGATTACCAAATATATATTAGCACAAATCCTTCAGTTCCCCACCCTCAAGACCCTTTTGTTTGTGGCTGTATTTTCCTTCCTTCCTTCCTTCCTTCCTTCCTTCCTTCCTTCCTTCCTTTCTTTCTGTTTATTTATTTTGAGACAGTGCATGATCAGGTGAGGGGCAGAAAGAAAGGGAGACAGAGAATCCCAAGCAGGCTCTGCACTGTCAATCCCAAGAATCCTGAGATCATGACCTAAGCGGAAATCAAGAACTGGACTCTTAACCGACTGAGCCACCCAGGCATCCCTGTGGCTATATTTTTCTTACATATTTTTACAGTGAACATTTTTGGGTCTTCTGCTTCCACCCATAGAGTATTGCCTGTGAGACTTGCCTTCTTACCACAACACCTAGAAAGATACACAAAATATATTGAAACAACTGCTTTCAGACATTGGACAACAGGCTGTGCAGTGTTTTGATCCCTGAGAGGAGGCAAATAAATGAGGTAATCCCTACAAAGCTTTGATTTTTCTGGTGGAGACCCTTTCTAGACACCAGCACAAGGAGAGAAGATTTCACTGAGTGGAAGAGACCAGAATTCAGGGAGGCCAATGCAACTATAATTTGTGAGGCAGTGTACTAGGGAGGAGGAACCTACAGAGTAGTTGGTTCCAGAAATCTACAGAAGAATCTTCTTAAGTTTTTGGATAAAACCAGTCTGTGTATACATAAATGTAAAACTCTATCAGATTAGGCAAATAACAACTGTCAGGGAAAGGACAATTATCAGGAAACTGTATGCCAAACAAGTTTCAAGAATTCACATGAAACTGGGAATCATTTTGGTTCTAAATGGAGAGACATTTTTTAATATCTAGGGCACTTAGGAGATATCTCAGAAGGTCACACCTTAGTAGTGGGGCTAAAAGAAGCTTAAATATAAGCCTCAAAAGCATTCAAATGATCTTCATATTAGCTAACTGCCTGCCATAATCAAGTTCTGTAATCTTAAATTTTTTTAGTGTTGTATTTATTTCTGAGAGAAAGAGAGAGAGAGACAGCATGAGCAGGGACGGGTCAGAAAGAGAGGGAGACACAGAATCTGAAGCAGGCTCCAGGCTCTGAGCTCAGGGCTCGAACCCACGGACCGTGAGATCATGACCTGAGCTGAAGTCGGAGGCTTAACCGATTGAGCCACCCAGGCGCCCCAAAGTTCTATAATCTTAAGAGGAACACAACAAAATCTAGTAATGGCATAAAATTGAGTACTAGACACGTGAAGAAGCAGGAAAATGTGACCTATAAACAGAAAGAGGGCACCCTGAAATGAGAGATGATTGAATTTGCAAACAAGGACATTAAAATAGTTGTAATAAGTATGTTCCCTACACTTAAGAAAGCAAAGGAAAACATGAATATAATGGGAAGAGAAATAAAATGGGAAGAGACAAAGGATCTTCTATAGATGAACATTGCAATATCTTTTTTAAAAAAATGTTTATTATTTTGGAAGAAAATGTATGAACAGGGGAAGGGTGGGGGGGAGAGAGAGAGAGAGAGAGAGAGAGAGAATCCTAAGCAGGTTCCATGCTGTCAGTGTAGAGCCTGACATGGGGCTTGATCCCACAAACCTTGAGATCATGACCTGAGCCAAAATCAGGAGTCAAACACTTAGAAAAACACAATATTTTCATGAAAATTTTGTTTTATGGAATAAACAGCATTAGATATTGCAGAAGAAAAGATCAGTAAACTTGAAAGCATAGCAATAGAAACTATGCAAACTGAAGCAAAAAGAGAAAACGACTAAAAAAAAGCAAAAGGGAATCACATCAAGCAGTGACAAAATAATTTAACATAGCTGTAATTTAGAGTCTCGAGAGTGAGAGAAGAGGAAAACATGTTTGAAAAAATAATGGCCAAATGTTTTCTAAGATTGATGAAAACTATAAATTTACACATCTAAGAAGCTCAACAAACTCAAAGAAGGATAAATGAAGTGTCCTTTTGTGTTTGTTTTAATTTTTCCCTGAATCCTAGTTTATGAATGAGATTGTATTCTGATTTTTCAGCTGTATTTTGTCTTGTTTCTGGTTCTCTGATGTAGGATCTTTTCTGATTTTTGAAAATGATTGTCATAGGGATCAAGGGAATGATAATGTCCATGTTGACAAAGTGGAAAAGATGTGTATTCTACAACCCCCCTTTGTATGCCTTCAGACTCTCCATTCAAGTAAATGGTCTCTGTAATTTCTACCTGTCACTGTGAGTCCCTTGAGCCCTATCAATGACTTTGTATTAGGTTTCTTTTATAGTGTGCCTGTTAAGATGACTATTCTAATCCCATTGAAATTATTTTCTTTTTTATCAAGTTTTTATTTAAATTCCAGTTAGTTTATATACAGTGTATTATTAGTTTCAGGTGTACAATTTATTGATTCAACAACTGGATAATATTACTCAGTGCTCATGAAGATACGTGTACTCTTAATTTCCTTCACCTACTTCATTCATCCCACAACCCACCTCCTCTCTAGTAACCATCAGTTTGTTCTCTATACTTAACAGTCTGTTTTCTGGTTGTTTCTCCCTTTTTTATTTCCTTCGTTCATTTGTTTTGTTTTTTAAATTCCACACATGAGTGCAATCATATGGTATTTATATTTCTTTGACTGGCTTATTTCGCTTAGTGTAATACTCTATACCTCAATCCATGTCATTCCAAATGGCAAGATTACATTCTTTCTTATGACAGAGTAATATTCCATATATATATAAATGGAATATTTATATACACCTTCTGTATCCATTCATTAGTTAATNATCAATAAATATAGGCTAATGATTGATTAGAACAGTGGTCTTCAAACCCTAGCATGCATTAGAATCATCTGGTTGTCTCATAAATCATATTTCTGCAACCTATCCCTAGAGTCTATAATTCATTAAGCCTGGGGTGGGACTTGATAACTTGCATTTCTAACAACATCCCAGGTGGTGCTGATATTGCTGGTCTTCAAACCACATATTGATAAATACTGTATTAGATTATATGTGAACTGTTGAGAGATTACACGTACCTCAAATCACTCCTAAAATCGTACTTCTTCAAATTCCTTCTCCCTCAGAATAGCAGCTCTTCTTTCTTTTTTTTTAAATAGTTTATTGTCAAGTTGGTTTCCATATAACACCCAGTGCTCATCCTGACAAGTGTCCTCTTCCATGCCCATCACCCTCATTCCCCTTCCCCCATACCCATCAGTCCTCAGTTTGTTCTCAACATTCAAGAGTCTCTCATGGTTTACCTAATTCCCTCTCCCCTCCTCTATTTCCCCCGATCTTCTCCCCCACGGACCTCTGTTAAGTTCCTCCTAATCCTCTTATACGTGCAAACATATGATATTTGTCCTTCTCTGCCTGACTTATTTCGCTCAGCATAACACCCTCAAGGTCCATCCATGTTCCTACACATGGCCAGATTTCATTNCTGCAACTTTGCTGAATCTTGGATCAGTTCTAGTAGGCTTCTGGTGGAGTCTGTCGGGTTTTCTATGTAGAGTATCATGTCGTCTACAAAAAATGAAAGTTTGACTTCTTCTTTCCCAATTCTAATGTCTTTTATTTCCTTTTGTTGCCTGATGGCTGATGCTAGGACTTCCAGCATGATGTTAAACAACAGTGGTGAGAGTTGACATCCCTGTCGTGTTCCTGATCTCAGGGGGAAAGCTCTCAGTTTTTCTCCATTGATGATGATGTTGTAGCTCTTCTTTTTAACATGTATTTCATATCCTATCTGCATCTCTTACAATATTTATCATAGTCTTTCTTATTTATAAGTTGTTTATATAATGTGTTTATCTTTTTTTTAGTGTTTTTATTTATTTCTGAGAGAGAGAGACACAGTGTGAGCAGGGGAGGGTCAGAGAGAGAGGGAGACACAGAATCCGAAGCAGGCTCCAGGCTCCGAGATAGCTGTCAGCAGAGAGCCCGACGCAGGGCTCGAACCCACGAACCGTGAGATCATGACCTGACCCTCATCTCTCTTCCCCTAAGTGTTATTACTAACATATGTGACCATTATGTAGGGATAAAGCCTATTTCATGTAAAGCATCTGATTATGATTTATCAATAGATTAAATAACGATGAAATGATATCATTATTTTAAGTGCACAGGTAAGTTGTTTGTAGGATTTATTTTATCTTTTAAAAGAAAATTTGACTGCTATGATATTTCTATTACAAAGCCTGAGTTTTGTAATAGATATAAATATCACCATGAAAATCTGAGTTGTTTTTATTAGTATAGTTCCTTGTTATTTTATCCTTCTGAGGGATGTAGCTCTTNGGAGCCTTTTTCAGTCTGTGACTCCCTCTCTCTCTGGCCCTCCCCTGCTCACCCTCTCTCTCTCTGTCAGAAATAAATAAAACATTTAAAAAAAACATTTTTCATAGGCAACTCTAAATGATCCTATATATTTGTGAAAGAGCACAGTTGGAATAAATTATAATTACATTTCTTTTATGCTGTTATGAAAGATCATTTCTTCAGTCTTTACTCACATTGAACTATTAAATGTGTATTCTAATAAGCTGCATTCAACTTTTTAAACACACCATCTTTATTGGTTTCTTTCTATCCTCCATTTAAATTACTGATCTGCATTTCTGTTTATGCCAGCATCTTCTAATAATGCCATGACTTGCTCAGCAAAATCCTACTACTTCTGGCGACTGACCAATCTTATACAATGTGCTTTCACATAAAAACTTCCTCATTGCAGTCTGCTATGTGAACTATTTGGTATGGATTTTATAATGCTGCTTTGTAATTAAATGAATGAAAATTAAGGATCCAATTTTAAATTAGCTTGTACATAGTCATTATGTATCATTCTTGCCAGAAAAGCAGTAGGTCCTATATGATTTGAATAGTATGCTAGTGGAAAAGGCATGTCACTTTTCTTAAGTCTTAGTATCATATTCATATTTGAACATAGTCTAATTATATTAAATAAAATGTAGGGATATATAAAAAGCACAAATCACTTATCAAGATTCATTTCTTAAACTATAATAGCATCTACAAGATGCCATGTAATTTACTAAATAAAAATATTACAGTAATATAACCTCAAGCATTTGGAATTAGTTCGTCATCATGTATTTTGAGGAGGAGATATTTCTGAAGGTTTAAAAACGTTTAGTCATGAATTTGGAGTTTTTAAATTGTGAAAATTCAAGTGCACTTATGTTTTATCATTTTTTCTCGTAAAACTACTAGAAAAGCAACTAATATGAATACAATACAACTAATCATGAATACAAATATAAAATTGCATCATTTTATTAAAACAGACAACTACTGTGAAATTAACAGAGATTCATAGCTCATATTCTATAATAACATTCATGACATAATATAGTACCTACTATTGTATAGTGTTTACTAAGCATAAATTAAAAGTAACTGACTGACAAACACAGTGTTAGACAATTTTCACGTGTTGGTTTTTAAATCTGTGAATATATACAATAAATATTATATAGTGTATATTTTTTCCATCCAAAATAAGTGGAACTTACATTTGCACTGGGCCATAAATCCAGAAATACATCTTTTTGCAACTGGTTCATGTGCACATGTGCACACACACACACAAAGAGAGAGAGAAAACATCTTGACAATTGAAAGTAATTCGCCAGGGATCAGTCACTAGTGTCAAAAGTAAGAGGTAGTTAAGAGAGTGGGGGCAAATCCCACCTCCCATGCACACTCTTCTGACAACTGGAATATGTTCCCAGTAGAACGAAAAGAAGAAAATGTGTCAATTATAATGTTAGGAAATTAATACTTGAAGGAGTAGCTCAACCTATTTGTCACCTGCCTCTGCTGATCTCATTGTTCCTCCATTTCTGTTGACAAGTAGTATTTCTATTTGCATATTATTTCTTGGAAATTGATAAAGATTTTAAAAATGGAGCAATTCTTGATGATGATCATCTCCAAGATGTGACCAGGGGAGTGAGTGGCTAAAGGTTCACATTAAAATATATTTAATTTCAGGGGCACATGGGTGGCTCAGCTGGTTGGGCGGCTGACTTCAGCTCTGGTCATGATCTCATGGATTGTGAGTTTGAACCCCAAGTTGGGCTCTGAAAGCTCAGAGCCTACAGCCTGCTTCAGATCCTGTGTCTCCCTTTCTCTCTCTGTGCCCTCCCCTGCTCATGCTGTCTCTCTCTCTGTCTCTCAAAACTGAATAAACGTCAAAAAAATAAAATATACTTAATNCTTCTACCCTTAAGCCTGGATGGGACCTATGAATATGTGAAACATCACTTCTGTGATTATGTCATATTTTATAACAAAAGGGGCTTTGCAGATGTAATTGACTAATCACAAAAACATGTAAGAGGAAGTAGACCCTTTCTAGAGAAAGAAATTTGAAGCATAACAAGGATTTTATGTAAGAAAGATTCATCCATTGCTGGATTTAAAGGTGGAGGAATACATCAACCATGTGGTACCCAGATTAATGACCCATAGAGCTGTGAGCTAATAAATGAGTGTTGTTTTAAGCCACTAGATTTGGGATACTTTGTTATGCAGCAATAGAAAATTAGTATGAGACAGTTTACATAAAATAAAATGTACCCATTTTAAGTTTATAGTTTGATTAGTTGTGGCAAATGCATACACCACCACAAGTAAGATTCAGGACATTAATATCACACCACAAATTTCCTGTTTTATTACCATCAATCCATCCCCCAGCATCAGGCAACCACTTGTCTTATTTCTGTCACTCTGTGTTAAATTGTGCCTTTCTCTCTTTCTCTCTCTCTCCTTTTCTCTGTTGTAATTTCATTCCAATGATCATTTTAATATTTTTCTATATCTCCAAATTCTTTTAATCACCATTCTGAGTACATAGNNNNTTTTCTCTGAATATTTATTAGTTTATTAACTCAAAAAATATTTTTTGCATACTGGGTCTGAATCAGGAGCTGTTCCAGGCACTTGGGATATACTAATAAATGAAATTGTTAAAGACTCCCCTTACATAGCATACGCTCCAAAGATTCTAGGAGGTTCATTTTGGGGGGGGGGTGTGATTGCCTTCCTGGATGTGAGTCCTCTAAATATTACTGATGAGCCCATAAAACCCTTATTTATATTAGCCTCACCTGAGATATTTGGATAAAATTGGCTAAGTAGACCAAAGCCCAAGGTCTCAGTACTAAAAATCAAGTTTATTTTGTTGCATGGTTTCATGAATTTGTATATGAGTTGCATTAATTAAATCTCTGTCCTTAATGTTTGTCCAGCAGTCAGTTCTTCTGGGTCTGAGATCCAGCTGCATCCTTCTAGGGACACAACTCTCCACCTTTGATAAACACTAGAATTACTTGGGAAGATATTAAAAAGTACTGATGCCTATTCTCACTCCATTTGGCTTGGGCCTCAGCACTGATACTTGTTTAAAGCTTTAGCACATCTAATAATTCTAATTTATAGCCAAGCCTCTAGTCCCTTCATTGAGTACTGTTCTGCTTTTTGAAACTATATCTGTGTTGAATTTCCTACTTTCTGTTGCTCAGCAGGTATGTCTTCTGTACCCTATATTTTCTGTGGTTACTACTGAAACCGTCTGTTGAAAATAGTTTGTAAGATGGAAGGAGTCTGGGTCCTTGAATCACTGAATGGGAGGTCTTCCACTGAACACTGTGGTAGACTGTTGTAGACATTGAGTAGTTGCCTACTCAATATCTATTCACTACTTCATCCTTACAAACAGAATTTCTACACACTTGAGGATGTCAGTGTGTTTAGATAAAAGATTACATATCTTGAGGGAGTTAAGATGGTAGGGAAGTAAGGGGACTGGGATTTCCCTCGACCCACAAACACAGCTGTATTGAGGTCAGATCACTTGAAACACCCAGGAAATCAATCTGTGTTTTGGCAGAAGGATCTCCACAGTTGGAAGGAGACAGCTTGGCAGGATAGAGCTGCATGTATGTGAGTTGGGGGAGATAAAATGGCATGGGCACGGAGGGGAGAGAACCGTTTCTGTGCATAAACAAAAGGGAGAGAAAGAGAAGGCTTGTAGAAGTCGGCATCAAGTTAGGCAAGAGGAAAATCTCTTCAGGCCACAGACCGGGGAATGAGAAATATGGAGAGTGCCAGTTTCTACTTTGCAAACAGACTTAGGTACTGAAACTCGGAGGTTGCAAAAGTGCATGACATTCTCCAGAGCAAAGCCAGCAGCAGTGAATTTCACTCCCGGGGAGGTGGGAGCCTGCCCTGGAGAGCCAGGCCTGGAGTAGCGATCTCAGGGGAGCATTGGGAGAGAAGAGTCCCCTTCCTTGAGTACTGTGGGAAGAGAGTTTATTGCTTCCCCAAGGATAAAGACCTGAAGGTGCCAGCCAAAGGCATTTTATTAGCAGGGCAGGGTGCCTCTACTCCAGAACAGGGTCTACATCATGTGGGGTACTTTAAGATATCGGGTTTTGAATCCTAGCTGACCACCTAGAAGGTGTGGGAGAGCTATGGAGCAGGGCAAGCTGGCAACCCTCATTATTCTGAGAGGGCACCAGAACAGTGAGGAAAGATTGGGATGTCACCATTTTTCTCCCTAAGAACATGGTGGGACTTCTGAGAGCAGCACAGAGAAACCCAGTGGAGGCGGGGCCACTTAAACCAAACCCCACCACTCTGTGCCTGGCAACTGCTTATGTACTGGAGCAAGACTGAATGACCCTAGGCAGCCAGCCTCTCCTCCAGACCAGCACAGTCACAGGTCGCAGGCACCAATAGTTTTTGTGTGTGTGTCTATTCTTGTTTCTTTTCTTTTTTCTTCTCTTTTCTTTTTCTGCCCTCTTTTTTTCTTCTGGAATCAGGCTCATAATTTCTTGTCACATCTTGTCATATATATAAATTTTGTTTGTTTGATCATGCATTTTTATTCTCTTCTTTTTCCAACTCTTTGTTTCTTCATCTTATTTATTTTCCACTCTCTCTGGATTTAACATTATAGTTTTTTGAATTCTCTGTTTGGTCTTTTATTCTCCTCTTTTCTCTTTCTCACAATTTTATCTTGTGATGGGATCAGGCTTCCTCCTACACTTTTCCTTTTTTTTCCCCCATGGTTACTTCAACAAACAAATCAAAGCACACCTGGTGGAAGGTCCAAACACTCCACCACTACAAGCTAGGAGAAGCTCTGCTCAGGACTGATTACTGGGATAGAGCAGCCAAAATGTGATAACAGAGTGCATGCAACATATACCAAAAACACTTCCTGAAAGGCCAGGCCCTGGACAGTGTAAGACCCCTTTTTAATACAGTAGTACTCTCAGGTGCAAGACACATAACAAGCTTTTAAAACATACAAAAGACAGAAATTTAGCCAAACTGACAAAACAGAGGAATTCTCCCCAAAAGCAAGTTCAAGAAGAAATTACAGCCAGAGAATTGCTCAAAATATTATAAACAATATATGTGAACAATGATTTAGAATAACAGTCATAAGACTAATAGCTGAGATTGAATAAAGCATAGAAGACACCAAAAAAATCTCTTGCTAAAGAGATCAAAGACCTAAGAACTAGTCATGATGAATTAAGAAATGCTATAAATGAGATGCAAAATAAACTAGATACAGTGACAGTGAGGATGGAAGAAGCAGAGGAGGGAATAGGTGAAATAGAAGATAAAATTATGGAAAATAATGAAACTGTAAAAAGGAGAGAAAGGGAGTTACTAGATCATGAAGAGATAGCTAGAGAACTGAGTGTTTCGATGAAATGAAACAATACCACCATCATAGGAGTTCTGGTAGGGGAAGAGCTAGAGAAAGGGGCAGAAGGTTTATTTGAACAAATTATAGCTGAGAACTTCCCTAATCTGGGGAAGGAAACAGGCACCCATGTACAAGAGGCAAAAAATACTCTCATCAAAATCAGTAAAACCAAGTCAACACCACAACATATCAGAAACTGGCAGAATACAAAGATAAAGAGAAAATTCTGAAAGCAGCTAGGGTCAAACAGGCCTTAACCGACAAGGATATACACCTAAGGGTAGTAGCAGACCTATTCACCAAAACTTGGAAAGCTAGAAGGGAGTGGCAGGAAATATTCAAAGTGCTAAATAGGAAAAATATGCAACCAAGAATCCTTTATGTGGCAAGGCTGTCACTCAGAATAGAAGTGATAAAGACTTTCCTAGACAGAAAGTTGGTGATGGGCATTGAGGAGAGCATCTGTTGGAATGAGCACTGGGTGTTTTTTAAGGATGCTAATTTAACAATAAATTATATTTAAAAATCTAAAAATTAAAAAAAAAACTTTCCAAGTCAAACAAAATTTAAAGGAGTTCATGACCACTAAACCATCCATGCAAGAGATACTAATGGCGGCTNTTCATCTTTCAATAATCTTTCTGAATGTAAATGGATTAAATGCCCCAGTGAAAAGACATAGGGTATCAGGATGAATAAAGAACAAGATCCATCTATATGCCTCCTACAGGAGACTCATTTTAGACAGGAAGACACCTACAGATTGAAAGTGGGTGGATGGAGAACCATCTATCGTGCTAGTGGAAATCAAAAGAAAGCCAGAGTAGTCATACTTATATCAGAAAAGCTAGATTTGAAAACAAAGACTATAACGAGAGATGAAGAAGGGCATTGTATCATAATTAAGAGGTCTATCCCTCAATAAGAGCTAACAATTGTAAATATTTATGTCCCCAACATGAAGGTACACAAGTATAGAAATCAATCACAAATTTAAGTAAACTTTTGGATAATAATACTGTAATTGCAGGATCCTTTAATACTCCACTTACAGCAATGGAAGATCATTACTCTGAATGACACGTGGGACCAGATGTACTTAACAGATATACTTAGAACATTTCATCCTAAAGCAGCAGAATACACATTCTTCTCAAGTGCACATGGAACATTCTCCAAAATAGATCACATACTGAGTCACACAACAGCCCTCAACAGGTATAAAAATATTGAGATCACCATACCATGCATATTTCCAGATCACAATGCTATGAAACTTGAAATCAACCACAAGAAAAAATTTGGGAAGCCCCCAAATACATGGAGGTTAAACAACATCCTACTAAGGAATGAATGAATGAAGCAGGAAATTAAAGAGGAATTTTAAAAATACATGGAAGCTAATCAAAATGAAAACACGACAGTCAAGCCCTTTGAGATGCAGTAAAGGAAGTACTAAGAAAATACATTGTAATTCACGCCTATCTCAAGAAGCAAGAAAGGTCCCAAATATGCAACCTAACCTTACACCTAAAGGAGCTGAAAAGCAGCATCAAGTAAATCCCAATGCCAGCATAAGAAGGGAAATAATAAATATTAGAGCAGAAATGAACAATATAGATACTAAAAAGAAGACAATACAACAGGTCAATGAAACCAGGAGCTAGTTCTCTGGGGGTGGGGGTGGCGGGGGTAATCAATAAAACTGATAAGCCTCTAGGCAGACTTACCAAGAAAAAAAAAA
>NW_027527194.1:43122-46360 GCF_008692635.1 Crocuta crocuta
GAGCAGAAATAAACAATATAGATTCCAAAAAAAATAAAAATTAAAAAAAACCACCAGGTAGAACACAATGAAACTACGAGCTTGTTTTTTGAAAGAATAAACAAAACTGATAAACCTCTAGCCAGACTTCTCAAAAAGAAAAGAGAGAGGATCCAAATAGATAAAATCATGAATGAAAGAGGAGAGATAAAAACCAACACCACAGAAATACAAATATAAGAGAATACTATGAAAATTATATGCGAACTGGACAATCTGGAAGAAATGGACAAATTCCTAGACATTCACACACTACCAAAATGCAAAGAGGAAGAAATAGAAAGTTTGAATAGACCCATAACCAACAAAGAAATTGAATTAGTTATCAAAAATCCCCCAACAAATAGGAGTCCTGGGCAAGATGGACTACCAGACATTTAAAGCAGAGTTAATACGTTTTCTTCTCAAACTGTTCCAAAATAATAGAAATGGAAGGAAAACTTCCAAACTCATTTGATTAGGTCAACATTACCTTGATTCTAAAACCAGACAAGGACTCCACTATAAAGGAGAATTACAGGCCAATATCACTAATGAAGTTGAGTGCAAAAATTCTTACCAAGATACTAGCAAATTGAATTTAACAGTACATTAAAAAATTATTAGCCATGATCAAGTGGGATTCCTTACTGGGCTGCAAGACTGGTTCAATATTCACAAATTAATCAATGTGATACACCATATTAAAAACAATAAGAACCATATGGTACTGTAAATAGATGCAGAAAAGGCATTTGACAAACTATAGCATTATTTCTTGATAAAAACCATCAAGAAAGCCAGGATGGGAGGAACACGTCTTAACATCATAAAAAGCCATATATGAAAGGCCCACAGCTAATATCAGCCTGAAGAGGGAAAAACTGAGAATTTCTCCTAATGTCAGGAACATGACAGGGGTGTCCACTCTTACCACTGAAGCTCAATGTAGTGTTGGAAGTCCTCACTTCAGCAATCAGACAACAAAATGAAATAAAAGGCATCCAAATTTGCAAAGAAGTCAAACGCTCACTCTTTGTAGATGAGATGATACTCTACATGAAAAACCTGAAAGACTCCACCAAAAAACTGATAGAGTGAATACATGAGTTCAGCAAAGTTGCAGGATATAAAATCAATGTATAGAAATTGGTTTCATTTCTATACACCAATAATGAAGAAACAGAAAGAGATATCAAGGAACTGATTTGGAATTTCACTGAAAACCATAAAATACCTTGGAATAAACTTAACCAAAGAAGTAAAAGCCCTGTATGCTAAAAACTATACAAAACTTATGAAATAAACTGAAGAAGACAGAAAAAAATGGAGAAATATTCCATACTCAATGGATTGGAAGAACAAATATTGTTAAAATGTTAATACTATCCAAAGCAATCTACACATTCAGTGCAATCCTTATAAAAATAACACCAGCATTCTTCACAGAGCTAAAACAAACAATTCTAAATTTGTATGGAACCAGAAAAGACCCCCAAGTAGCCAAAGTAATGTTGAAAAAGAAAGCCAAAGCTGGGGGCATCCACAATTCCAGACCTCAAGCTGTATTACAAAGCTGTCATCATCAAGACAGTACGGTACTGGCACAAAAACAGACACATAGATCAATGGAACAGAATAGAGAACCCAGAGATAGACCCACAAATATATGGCCACCTAATCTTCAACAAGGCAGGAAAGAATTTACAATGGAGAAAAGACGGTCTCTTCAGCAGATGGCATTGGAAAAACTAGACAGTAACATGCAGAAGAATGAAACTGGACCACTTACACCATACACAAAAATAAATTCAAAATGGATAAAAGACCTATTTGTGAGACAGGAAACCATCAAAATCTTATAGGAGAAACCAGGCAGCAACCTCTTTGATATTGCCTGCAGCAATTTCTTAACATGTCTCTGGAGACAACGTAAATAAGAGCAAAAATGAACTATTGGGACTGCATCAAGATAAAAAAAAAAAAGTCTGCACAGAGAAGAAATCAATAATGAAATTAAAAGACAACCAACAGAATGGGAGAAGATATTTGCAAATGACATAGTGGATAAAGATTAGTATACAAAAATCTATAAAGAACTTACCAAACTCAGCACCCAAAAAACAAATAATCCAGTGAAGTAATGGGCAGAAGACATGAATAGACACTTTTCCGAAGAAGACATCCAGATGGTAAACAGACATATGAAAAGATGCTCAACATCATTCATCATTAGGGAAATACAAATCAAAACCACAATGAGAGACCACCTCACACCTCTCAGAATGGCTAACATTAACAACTCAGGCAACAACAGATGTTTCTAAGGATGTGGAGAAAGCGGAACTTTTTTGCGCTGTTAGTGGGAATGCAAACTGGTGCAGCTACTCTGGAAAACAGTATGGAGGTTCCTCCAAAGATTAAAAATAGATATACCCTATGACTCAGCAATTACACTGGTAGGAATTTATCCAAAGGATACTAAAAAGCTAATTCTAAGGGGCAAAAGCACCCCCAATGTTTACAACAGCTCGTCAACAATAGCCACATTATGGAAAGAGCTGAACTCTCTATCAACTGATAAGTGAATAAAGAAGATGTGGTATACACATATATACACACACACAATGTGATACACACACGCACACACAATATGGTATACACACACACACAATGGAATACTACGCGGTGATGAAAAGAACGAAATCTTGCCATTTGCAACAACATGGATGGAACTAGAAGGTATTATGCTAAGCGAAAAAAGTCAGAGAATGACAGATGATTTCAATCGTATGTGGAATTTGAGACACTCAACAGATGAATATAGGGGAATGGAAAAAAATAATATAAAAACAGAGAGACAAACCATAGAGACTTTTAAATACAGAGAACATGGGGCGCCTTGGTGGCTCAGTTGGTTAAGGGGCTGACTTTGGCTCAGGTCATGATCTAGCAGTTTGTGAGTTCAAGTCCCACGTGGTCTCTGTGCCGACAGCTCAGAGCCTGGAGCTTGCTTCTGATTCTGTGTCTCCTTCTCTCTCTGCACTTCTCTCTGCTCACACTCTGACTCTGTGTCTCTTAAAAATAAATAAACGTTGGGGCGCCTGGGTGGCTTAGTCGGTTAGGCGTCCGACTTTCGCTTAGGTCATGATCTCGCAGTTCGTGGGTTCGAGCCCCGCGTCGGGCTCTGTGCTAACTGCCAGCTCAGAGCCTGGAGCCT
>NW_027527194.1:46906-50559 GCF_008692635.1 Crocuta crocuta
TCTATTACTAATAACAGAATATAATTCCTAACTCATATATATTTTTTTAAAATTTTTAATGTTTATTTTTGAGAGAGAGAAAGAGAGAGACAGTGACTGGGGGAGAGACAGAGAGAGAGGGAGACAGATTTGAAGCAGACTCTAGGCTCTGAACTGTCAGCACAGAGCCCGATGCAGGGCTCAAACTCATGAATCATGAGATCATGGCCTGAGCTAAAGCCAGAGGCTTAACTGACTGACCACCCAGGTGCCTCCCCATATATTTCTAATGTCATACTTCCCATACTCTCAAGGATTCTATTAGTGCCCACTGGCTTTTACTGACACTACCTGTCCAACTATCTGCATTAACTTCTGTGGCTTGATATTTGGATCTGTGCTATTTCCCTTTGTATCAGACTTGTGTCCTAATACTTGGTCATCTCCAGTTTTATCTGTATTGCCTTGGACAAAAACCTGTCACATTTGATCAAATTTAGCATGAATATATGACAGTCACTTAAAGGCAGACTTTAAAATGTTTCTCAAGTAAAATAAATGCAACAACCTAAGTCTCTCATCATGTTTTCTATGTTCACTTATCTCAATATCAAATTTAGATGGTCTTGCTGGCTCCATTTTCAGGTGAAAGTAAAAAAAAATAGTAGTATATAGACAGATTATATGATGAACAACACTCTGCAAAATCCATCATTCAAGAAATAGAGGAGATTGGATAGTTTGACCTGTGATTTATAGGTAGGAGAACTCCACTTATCACCTCTAGGAAGATCTGTTATACCTATTGGCTTTGCTCATGCTGTGTAGTATATTGTTTTACAGGTCAGGTAAGTCTCACATCCCTACTGAAGCTGTTTATTTCCTTTGTTTTTGATTTTAAAATAGTAGGAAAACTATAAAATATGCTCACAAGATAACTCATGGGCAGGTAACTTTTGTTCTCAATCTGGGAGGTTAAAAGTGAAAATGTGAACTTGTGTGTATAGCATGGTCTGTTTGAGAACATGCCCTGATGAAAGCAGTGATGAAAGAAGAAGATACACAAGCAGTTGGAACAACATGTCTGTGGGTGTCTCTGTGGCTTTCAGTTTGCCCATTGTCACCTGGAGAAAACCAATTGAAGATGAGTAGCTTTGTGCATTCATTAATTTAAATGAGAAAAAGAAAATATAATACTTTATTTAGAGACAATTTGTAATCATGTGTTTATAAGAGAAAGTAAAGTTAGGGACAAATGAAAAACACAAACTCTGCCCTAAAACTATTTTAAGCATTAACTTGAACTCCTTAATCATCAAATTTTTTGTTCTTAAAAAAACTGATGAGTAGTTAAACTCATTAATTATTATACTATTTAATCCTTACACCATTTCCCCACCATTTCTTTGGGCTTTGGGGGCAAATACACAGTTTGCTGAGATATTCTAAATCTCATAAAGGTCTTCTGCATAATATTGACCAATAACAAGGAGGTGGTAGTGAATAAAGAAAAAAATAATAATAATGTGTTATCTTATTCTGGATTCCAACACCATGACCAGGTCCATATTCACCATGACAGAAACAGTATTTAGGTTATTCACATGATAACGGTGGATAAGAAGAAAATATGGTCAAGGTATACTTTAGGGACCAGGGTGAGGAATTTAGTCAGGAGACTAGAGTTGGAAAAGGTTGAGGTCTGGCAGAAATGAGGTGAGAGGGAAATCACACATTCTGGGAGGTGAAGGTCAAGAATAGATTCAAAACTTGAGTTTGCTCTGCATGGAGCTAAAGATGCAGCTGAAGTAAAGCTGGAGAGTTTTATATTCAGCTTTAAGGTTGACACTGTCCATACCTATAGTAGAAATTTTGGGATTTAAAACACCAATACCCAATACCTTTAGATTTAGATAAAGGCTCCTTAAGTTTTTGGGAGTTTCATCTGGTAGTATCATAACTTCCATGGCTTCCACCACTAAGTTTGGGGATTTTTTTTTTTTTTTTTTTTTTGCCAATCATTTAGAGAAGAAAGAGAAAGGTGAATGTGCGTGTCTAGAATCAGGGGGAGTAACCAAGCTTTGGAACTGACTCCTACAGAAAGTGGCTATTGATACCAATGCCCGTGTCCAGAGGATTGGAGATGACAGAGACTTTCTCATCATAACAGTGGCTGAGTTACAACCCTTTCTTTTCTAGGAACTTATGGAAATGATCAAGGATGTACCTGTAAAGGATAACTTTAAATATGTTCTTCTTGATATTGTTCATGAAAGAAGAGAATGCTAAATGTCCAACAATGAAGGAATAGTTATATAGGTATATTACATACATCCATATAAGGGAATATATATGCAAACATAAAAATAATATTGCAAATTAATATTTATTTAAAAAATAAAGCTAACTTTTAAAAGATTACATAGAAAAGTATAATACATACAAAATAGCAATTTCCCCACACTCTATTCCCATCATCCTGCATTCTTCTCTCTAATAGTACTTATCACCATGGCACACTCTATATTTACATGTTTATTTTTATTGTATGTGTCCTTTCCCCTCATTAGAATATAAGCATCATGAGGGCAGAGACTTTATATTGTTCACTATTGTATCCCCAATCTTAATACAATGTTTGGCATACAGTGGGTGCTTAATAAATATCTGTTGAACGAATGGCTGAATAATTATAGTGTGTGTTGTATATCAGCACAAAGTAAAGGAGCACAGAAGAATGGCTTACACACAGCCTGGGGGATGATTAGAAAAGACTTCCTGGAAGAGTTGATCTCTTAATATTAAAGCATGGGCAAAAGGAAGACTTTTGGAGGTGTCTGTTATCTATAAACTGATTGCCCAGAACCATAACAGGACCACATACCCAACTTGAAATACCACTGTGACTTAAATTCTTGTTGCTGTGATCCATTTGTTAGTTGGACTTCCTCAGAGTTGTCTGCCTGTAAATACTGCAGTTGATTGCTTGGCTCTTCTGGAGGCATCAACCCCATAGCTGAGTTCTTTACCCATTCTGTCCTTACTAGATTCCTCTCATTCTCTATTGCCTCTTGATGCTGAAGTCCTGACTAGGTTCTCCTTTAAGCCTATCTGTTCTAGGGACTTTCCCTCTTTAGTATACTTCATGCTCTGAAGATCTCATAACTACTACAGTGTTGTATATGAAGCTTAGAATTGTTAGATGTAAGCATATGTTAAAATATTCCACTATGACAAATGGATAAAACTAGAATTATTTTCTAGCAAATTTCCTTTCCTTTCCCATATTAGACATCTTAATAACTGATTAATAATATCAACAATAGTCATGACAACAGGAACATTAGTCCATAGCATTCTACCCACATATGTCCAAAGCCCTTATGTATATCATTCGAGCCTCTTAAAAACTTTATGAAGTAGGCATGGAGGAAAAACACAGAAGAGTATGGAATGTGACTTTTCTAATTTCACAAAACATCTTAAACNGGAGGGGAAGGAAGGCATAAGAAACTAGTGCCAAAATATAAAAATGGATTTCTTGTCACTGCATAGTATGATATAAAAAAATGCATATTTTCATTAGTTTCAATTTATATAAATGAAAACAGATTGAATTCATATAGTTTTAAGAAAATTTGAACTGGATAAAATGTCATGATAAAATAAACCAA
>NW_027527194.1:50735-65026 GCF_008692635.1 Crocuta crocuta
TAAACCTATCCAATTAGATTATTTTAAAATATGAAAGAATATTTGAATGCCACTAAAACAGAGAATGTAAGATAACACATTAAGAAATGAAAATAAAACTCCATTTCAAAGAGGTTATTGGTTGTCATATTAGGTAACAAAGAAAACAAAATGAAAACATTTAATCTTGTTTATCAAATTAAGATAAAATAATATTTATAGTAATAGAACTGGGGGCTGGGGGGACTAGGCACACTCGAACGAAAGAATATACCAACTCTGGGGTCACCCCATTCACCCTTATAACTCTTAGTAACCCCTTAGTAACTCTTCTGCCCCTTACTTTCAGCCCCCAACTGGAGAAAGTGGAACAGGGACTCCTCTGGTGGTCCTGGCAGGCCCACTCCTCCTTTGTCACCCTTTGGTCTAGAAGGCCACTGGTCCCCTGGAAATCATAGAGGTCCAAGGCAGCCAGACTCCATAAATCCATTCCTATCAGAGACAGGAGGTCCGGGAAGGCTTGAGTGCCCTGGAGGCTCTGAAGGACTGGGGAGATCCCTCACACTGAAGCTTACCAGATAGATGTGGTCATTAAGCTCATTGATGAAGTGCTGTTTCCCAACTGGGAGGCCTTATTCTTAGGCTCTGAGGGCCAGCTGAAGCCTGGGCCACATCTTCTCTTTCCATGGCAGAGATTTCCTGCAGCACCTTTCCTGGCCCAAGAAGAGCATGGGGCATGGCTGAGACCCCATCGGGCACCAGCTGATCAATAGTTACTGTAAGATGTGACAAGTAGGGGCTGCAGCAGCCAATGGCAAGATCTCCTCCCTTCTGGCAGGCAGGCTGCAGGGACAGAAAGCTGTGAACTGTCACAATTCTTTCATTGTATTCTGTATTGAGAGCAGTTTCATGACCTCCTCCTACAAGTAGAGGCTCTGCTGATAGGGATGGACAGACAGACAGGTGGCTCGATGGCCAGAGAGGAGGCCAGGATGCAGGGGAGCATAGAAGCTGCAGTGCAAGAACATCTGCCCACATTCCCATGGTGGGGACCTGGCTGGGACACTGTCTTATACAGTTCACATTTCATGTAATCCTAAAGAAATTAAAGAAGCCAAAGAATGTATTATTATTTATTTTTTAACTGGAGGGGTTTGCTTCATTCTGCTTTTATAATTATGCCAACTTTTGTGCAAAAAAATTGAGAGCAGGGACTGGAATTTGAGGGGTAGAGTTTCAGTTTGAGTCCCTTTTGATCTAAGGTGAAGGCCTGGTGACTTGGAGATGAATAGGTGGCAGGCAGTGGACACTAATATAGGTAGGAGGATGGATGGGCTGTGGATTTGGGATTGACAGGCCAATGGCACCATATGTGACAGGGAAGTGGCTGGTTTTGCTCCTGGTTTAGTGGTCATGATTTCTTTAAACTTTTGTTTGTGTACTATCTCTCTATTCTGAATTATAGCCTTGCTGTGTAGAGTATTCTTGGCTGCAGAATTTTTTTTCTTTAGCATTTTTTTAATAGTTTATTGTCAAGTTGGATTCCATACACACCCAGTGCTCATCCCCACAAGTGCCCTNCTTTCCTCTTAGTACTGTCTTTGCTGCATCCCATAGTGTTTTGATTGCTGTATTTTCGTTTTCATTTGTTTCCTCATATTTTTAAATTTCTTCTCTAATTGCCTGATTGGCCCATTTGTTCTCTAGTAGGGTGTTCTTTAACCTCCATGTTTTTGGAGGTTTTCCAGACTTCTTCCTGTGATTGATTTCAAATTTCATAGCATTGTGTTCTGAAAGTGTGCATGATATGATCTCAATTCTTTCATTATATTGAGGGCTACTTTGTGTCCCAGTATGTGATCTATCTTGGAGAATGTGCCATGCACACTTGAGAAGAAAGTGAATTCCCTGGCCTCAGGATGCAGAGTTATATACTGATTTTCTATCTAATTGATCTATCCATTGCTGTAAGTGGAGTATTAAGGTCCCCTGCTATTAGAACACTCTTATCTATAAGAGGGTTTCTATTTGTGATTAATTGTTTTATATATTTAGGTGCTCCCATATTCAGTGTGTAGACATTTATAACTGTTAGTTCTTCCTGATGGATAGACCCTGTAATTATTATATAATGCCCTTCTTCATCCCTTGTTACTGTCTTTATATCCAGGCTGTCTGATGTAAGTATAGCTACTCCAGCTTTCTTTTGACTTCCCATAGCATGATATATATTTCTCCATCCCCTTACTTTTAACCTGAAGGTGTCCTCCAGTCTGAAATGCGTTTATTGTATACAGCAAATAGATGGATTTTGTTATTTTATCCATTCTGCTACCCTATGTCTTTTGATTGTAGCATTCAGCCCATTTACATTCAGTGTTATTATTGAAATATATGGGTTTAGAGTCATTGTGTCCTTTGTGGGATTCACGCTTGTGGTGGTGTCTCTAGTATCTTGCATTCCTTGCAACATTTCCCTCAAAGAGTCCCCCTCAGGACTTCTTTGTAGGGCTGGTTTAGTGGTGATAATTCTTTCAATTTTTCTTTATTTGGAAAGACTTTTATCTCTCCTTCTATTCTGAATAACAGGCTTGTTGGATAGAGGATTCTTGGCTGCATATTTTTTCTGTTCATCACATTGAAGATCTCCAACCATTGCTTTCTTGCCTGCCACGTTTCAGTAGCTAGGTCTGTCACCACTCAGATAAGTTTCCCTTTGTATGTTAGGGCCCTTTTCTCCCTATCTGCTTTCAAAATTCTCTCTTTGTCCTTACATTTTGCCAGTTTCATTATGATATGTCGTGCAGAAGATNAAGAGTCCCCCTCAGGACTTCTTTGTAGGGCTGGTTTAGTGGTGATAATTCTTTCAATTTTTCTTTATTTGGAAAGACTTTTATCTCTCCTTCTATTCTGAATAACAGGCTTGTTGGATAGAGGATTCTTGGCTGCATATTTTTTCTGTTCATCACATTGAAGATCTCCAACCATTGCTTTCTTGCCTGCCACGTTTCAGTAGCTAGGTCTGTCACCACTCAGATAAGTTTCCCTTTGTATGTTAGGGCCCTTTTCTCCCTATCTGCTTTCAAAATTCTCTCTTTGTCCTTACATTTTGCCAGTTTCATTATGATATGTCGTGCAGAAGATCGATTTAAGTTACATCTGAGGGTAGTTCTCTGTGCCTCTTGAAATTCAACATCTACTTCCCTCCCAGGTTGGGGAAGTTCTCTACTGTAATGTGTTCAAGGACTCCTATAGCGCCTTTCCCTTTCTCTTCCTCTTCTGGGATTCCTATGATATGGATATTGTTCCAGTTGATAGTATCTCTGACCTCTTGAGCTCTTCTTTCAAGTTCCTGGATCAGGCTACCTTTCTTTTTCTCAGCTTCTTCATTTTCTATAATTGTGTTTTCTAAATCACTTATTCTCCTTTCTCCCTCTTCAGTCCGTGCATTGGACGCCTCTATTTTATTATCTATCTCATTTATNTAAGTTACATCTGAGGGTAGTTCTCTGTGCCTCTTGAAATTCAACATCTACTTCCCTCCCAGGTTGGGGAAGTTCTCTACTGTAATGTGTTCAAGGACTCCTATAGCGCCTTTCCCTTTCTCTTCCTCTTCTGGGATTCCTATGATATGGATATTGTTCCAGTTGATAGTATCTCTGACCTCTTGAGCTCTTCTTTCAAGTTCCTGGATCAGGCTACCTTTCTTTTTCTCAGCTTCTTCATTTTCTATAATTGTGTTTTCTAAATCACTTATTCTCCTTTCTCCCTCTTCAGTCCGTGCATTGGACGCCTCTATTTTATTATCTATCTCATTTATGGCATTTTTTAATTCATCATAACTATTTTTAGCTTCATAGTCTTTGTAGCAATAGTTTCTCTCATGTCTCCCATGCTATTTTCAAGCCCAGCAATTAATTTTATGACTATTTTCTAAATTCTTGTTCAGTTATATTGCTTATATCTGTTTTGAGCAGTTCTCTAGCTGTCATTTCTTCCTGGAATTTCTTTGGCGGAGAGTTCTTTTTTTTCATCATTTTGGTTAGCTTTCTATCTCTTGTTAATTTTAAAAACTTGTTTTACACTCTGCCTCTGCGAGTTCTGCTGTATTAAAGGGGGGCTCTTTGACTGTCCAGGGCCTGTCCATTCTGGAAGTGTTCTTTGAATGGTTTCNGCCTCTATTTTATTATCTATCTCATTTATGGCATTTTTTAATTCATCATAACTATTTTTAGCTTCATAGTCTTTGTAGCAATAGTTTCTCTCATGTCTCCCATGCTATTTTCAAGCCCAGCAATTAATTTTATGACTATTTTCTAAATTCTTGTTCAGTTATATTGCTTATATCTGTTTTGAGCAGTTCTCTAGCTGTCATTTCTTCCTGGAATTTCTTTGGCGGAGAGTTCTTTTTTTTCATCATTTTGGTTAGCTTTCTATCTCTTGTTAATTTTAAAAACTTGTTTTACACTCTGCCTCTGCGAGTTCTGCTGTATTAAAGGGGGGCTCTTTGACTGTCCAGGGCCTGTCCATTCTGGAAGTGTTCTTTGAATGGTTTCTCTTGGTTTCTCTTGTTGAGAGTTTGGTTATTGTGTTTCCCTACTCGTAGCTGTATTTGGGTCTCTCCACCATATATACTTTGGCTAGTTTCTGAGGTACCCCTGGAAAAAGAAAACAGACAACCACACAGGGAACAAAGGTAAACAAATGCACAGACAAACCCAATAAACATGCAAACTGAAAGGGAAAAAGAAAAAGAAAAAAAAAGAAGGGGACAAAATACAAAACAATCAAAAAGTAAAAAAAGAGGAAAGAGGGAAGACAAATAATAAAAATTTAAAGTAATGAAAATCGAAAAATGAAGAAAAGATAAAAAAAGACAAAGCACAGTCTAAAGNTTTTCTTTATTTGGAAAGACTTTTATCTCTCCTTCTATTCTGAATAACAGGCTTGTTGGATAGAGGATTCTTGGCTGCATATTTTTTCTGTTCATCACATTGAAGATCTCCAACCATTGCTTTCTTGCCTGCCACGTTTCAGTAGCTAGGTCTGTCACCACTCAGATAAGTTTCCCTTTGTATGTTAGGGCCCTTTTCTCCCTATCTGCTTTCAAAATTCTCTCTTTGTCCTTACATTTTGCCAGTTTCATTATGATATGTCGTGCAGAAGATCGATTTAAGTTACATCTGAGGGTAGTTCTCTGTGCCTCTTGAAATTCAACATCTACTTCCCTCCCAGGTTGGGGAAGTTCTCTACTGTAATGTGTTCAAGGACTCCTATAGCGCCTTTCCCTTTCTCTTCCTCTTCTGGGATTCCTATGATATGGATATTGTTCCAGTTGATAGTATCTCTGACCTCTTGAGCTCTTCTTTCAAGTTCCTGGATCAGGCTACCTTTCTTTTTCTCAGCTTCTTCATTTTCTATAATTGTGTTTTCTAAATCACTTATTCTCCTTTCTCCCTCTTCAGTCCGTGCATTGGACGCCTCTATTTTATTATCTATCTCATTTATGGCATTTTTTAATTCATCATAACTATTTTTAGCTTCATAGTCTTTGTAGCAATAGTTTCTCTCATGTCTCCCATGCTATTTTCAAGCCCAGCAATTAATTTTATGACTATTTTCTAAATTCTTGTTCAGTTATATTGCTTATATCTGTTTTGAGCAGTTCTCTAGCTGTCATTTCTTCCTGGAATTTCTTTGGCGGAGAGTTCTTTTTTTTCATCATTTTGGTTAGCTTTCTATCTCTTGTTAATTTTAAAAACTTGTTTTACACTCTGCCTCTGCGAGTTCTGCTGTATTAAAGGGGGGCTCTTTGACTGTCCAGGGCCTGTCCATTCTGGAAGTGTTCTTTGAATGGTTTCTCTTGGTTTCTCTTGTTGAGAGTTTGGTTATTGTGTTTCCCTACTCGTAGCTGTATTTGGGTCTCTCCACCATATATACTTTGGCTAGTTTCTGAGGTACCCCTGGAAAAAGAAAACAGACAACCAAACAGGGAACAAAGGTAAACAAATGCACAGACAAACCCAATAAACATGCAAACTGAAAGGGAAAAAGAAAAAGAAAAAAAAAGAAGGGGACAAAATACAAAACAATCAAAAAGTAAAAAAAGAGGAAAGAGGGAAGACAAATAATAAAAATTTAAAGTAATGAAAATCGAAAAATGAAGAAAAGATAAAAAAAGACAAAGCACAGTCTAAAGACATAAAACCAGAATTCCCAGCTAGAAATAAATAGCCAGGTGTATGTAATGGTGATGGAAGAGCATATACAAAGAGAGAAATGACAGGGAGGGGAGGAAGCAAAACTGGAAAATAAATNTTCTCTTGGTTTCTCTTGTTGAGAGTTTGGTTATTGTGTTTCCCTACTCGTAGCTGTATTTGGGTCTCTCCACCATATATACTTTGGCTAGTTTCTGAGGTACCCCTGGAAAAAGAAAACAGACAACCACACAGGGAACAAAGGTAAACAAATGCACAGACAAACCCAATAAACATGCAAACTGAAAGGGAAAAAGAAAAAGAAAAAAAAAGAAGGGGACAAAATACAAAACAATCAAAAAGTAAAAAAAGAGGAAAGAGGGAAGACAAATAATAAAAATTTAAAGTAATGAAAATCGAAAAATGAAGAAAAGATAAAAAAAGACAAAGCACAGTCTAAAGACATAAAACCAGAATTCCCAGCTAGAAATAAATAGCCAGGTGTATGTAATGGTGATGGAAGAGCATATACAAAGAGAGAAATGACAGGGAGGGGAGGAAGCAAAACTGGAAAATAAATGACCAGTCAGAGAGACTAAGAGGCACTCAGAGAAACTATATAGTCTGATTACTCCAGAGAGAGAGAAAAAGTAGCAGTGGAGGTATAGAGTTTAAATCTAGAGAATGGATTAAATGTGACTGTTTAAGCCAACCAGTGACCAGAGTGCCCCGACCAACAGAGTGGAGGGTTATGAATGAGAAAAGGGAGACTATATCTGAATAGAAAGGATTATCTAGGATTAATCATGGCAGTGTATCCATGTTGGTCTTGCCCTAGGCTCAGGTAAAAACGACAACAACAACAACAAGAAAACAGCTCTCTGACAGGGATGGGTGAGGTTTGGTGTAGGCAGGTCTCACCTCCACTGTGTCCCACTGGCTGCTCCCTGAGGTCCCGCCTTGGTGGTTGTGGGGAGCTAAATGGCGTCGCCCCAGTCCCATCTCAACGAAGCATTGCAGGTCATTCCTTTGGGTCCGATCTTCCTGTGCTGTGGGCATAGCCAATGTTGGCTGAGTTCTATGCCCCACGTCCGCCTTGTCTCCAGGTCCCAGTCCACGGGCTTTGTTTATACCACCCGAAACAGTCCTGCAGGTCGCTGCTTCCCTGTTTTGGGGGGTTCAGTGGGGGGTGGGGGAAATGTCACAGCCTCAGATCCGCCATGGTCAAGCAGCGATACAACCTGGGATCTGAGGCCTCCACTTGCATGTGTGGGGAATACAGCAGCCTCAGGCCCACTGTGTCCGCACCGCCGCTGGGGATGGTGCCGGGAGTGCTGCAGAGCAGTTTTTTCTGGCATCTTCTGGGACCAGGGGCACCTAGTTCAAAGTCAGCACCCCAGCCAGAACTAAAAAACACTCTCTTTCCAAGCTGAGGTTTTTCTCTTCTCCAGGGACAGTTATATGAGCAATCTCAGCTTCTCTTTCCTTTCCTCTGGTTTCGCCACAGCTCACCAAGGCTCTCCATGGCTCATCACTCACTGCAGCTGCACGCCAGCTGGGTTTCCTCCCCTCCCTCCATATCTCCAGGTCAAGGCAGATTTTATCTTCCCTAGTTCGCACTCACACACTTATGAAGTTTCCTTCCCAGTGTATTCTGTCTCTTTCTCTTCCTAAACTCCTGTGGCTCAGTGTCCTATGGCTTCAGGCCTTGTCTGTTCGAGAGATAGGTGGAAGCAAAATGTACGGAGCTCCCTACTTCTCTGCCATCTTGCCAGCTCCCCCTTTTAGCACTTTGAATGTATCATGCTGCTCCCTTCTGGCCTGTAAAGTTTCTGCTGAAAAATCAACTGATCACCTTATGGTGTTTCTCTTGTATGTAACTGCATTCTTTTCTCATGTGCTTTTACAATTCTCTTTATCACTAGTTTGCTATTTTAATTACTGTGTCTTGGTATGGATCTCCTTGGGTTGATTTTGTTGGGGATCTCTGTGCTTCCTGAGTCTGAATTTCTATTTCTTTCCCTAGATTAGGGAAGCTTTCAGCTATTATTTCTTCAAATAAATTTTCTGCTCTCTTTTCTCTCTCTTCTCTTTCTGGGATCCCTATAATACAACAACAGCACTTTATATCATTGATGGAAACACTGAAATTTTTCTCAGCCTTTGGCTTTGGTTGAATTATTTTCACTTACATTCCTATCTATGTCTTTGCTTTTCCTGTCCCCACTAACTGGAATACTCTCTCCCATCCTTCTAGTTTATTATTCATCATTTCTTAATTCATTACAAACGTGGTTATTGGACTATAATACAACAACAGCAAACAAAGAAAAAAACAAACAAAAAACAAAAAACAAAGATTAGCACCAGGTTTGCCTTTGGTGAAGAGATTGCAATCTAATATGACAAAATTAAATGATAATATAAGGCAGGGATTGGCATTAAATGTGTAGACTGCTTTGCGTATTATAGACTTTTTAACAATATTTGTTCTTCCAATCCATGAGCATGGAATGTTTTTCCATTTCTTTGTGTCATTTTCAGTTTCTTTCATCAGTGTTTTATAGTCTTCAGAGTACAGAACTTTTATCTCTTGGTTAGGTTTACCTCCTTTCAAGCCTATACTTAAAGTTCATATTGTAAAAGACTTGATACCATTCTATTTTCTGTGTGTGTGATTTGTATTTATGACTAGACAATGAGCTTTTGGGGCAGAAAATCTCTTACTTTTGCTTGTCCCGGAGTGTGCAGTTCTTACTAAATTAATTGGAAAGTATTCCTTTTCCCTTTAAGTCATTGCAGATTTATATGTTAGTCTTTTAATTGACATTAGATTTTCTATCCCTCTCTTGAAAATTTAGTCTGAATCTTGTAAGATTGTGACCTATAGGTGGAACGTTACCTAATGGTTCCTAGATAATATACTCTAGCCAATACAAGTCATTGTCATGTCTTTTTTTTTTTTTTAAATACAGATGTGGTGCTGGTTCATGTTTATTTTTAGTTTATACAATCTTAAGTCTTTGTCGGGGGATTTGGATATTTGTTGTGAAACACAATCTTTGGAAATGTACCATAAAATCCTCTCTGAATGTGGAAACTACATTATGAAAGAGTGGCAACCTGCGGAGTAAAGTAGATGCCCACGGGGTTTACAACACGATTTATAGTTGTTTCCCAACTTGCCCTGTGAAATGACCTTGTTATATCTGATAATCGTTACTGTCAGTTGCCAAGCTTGAGTGGTAATCAGAAAATCTTGTGCTAACATAAATTTTGATGGATCATTTTTAGGTTTGGAGAGGCATAAATAATCTACCTTTAATGGTTTGGAGAGGCATAAATAATCCTCCTTTAATGAGGAAAGGGAATGGAGAGAAAGTTGTTATTAGAGTTTTCCATTTCAAAAGTGCCCCACTCCCCTACTACTCCTTCCCTAATCTTGTGCTGAGTTAGCCTCCTCTATATGCTCACAGTACCCTACAATTATTCCTTCAAAGTGTTTAGCACGTTTTATTGACACTGTGGGCATATGTGGCTATTTGTTTCACATTGTATAAGCTTTTTCAATGGCAAGGACTGATTCTTAGTCATCTTTGTCACCAATGGCTAGTGGAGTGCCTAATACATGGTCGCTAGTTAATGAATATTTGTTGAATTGAACTAAGACTAATAATATTAATAATAATAATAGCTAATATTGAGCGCAATTACTTTGTACAGGCACTACTTTAAGGACTTTACACATATTAATCCATTTAATCCTTCCTACAATCCTATTCAAATTTTACAATCAAGATATGGATGGCGATATGTTCTTTATCCATTTCCCAATTGATGGACCTTTAGGTTACTTCCTTTTTTTCTGCTCTAGAGAATACTGTAGAACATATTTGAGTATGGATATTTCTCCAGATTTGATGAGTCATAAAATGTGGCATTTTTACTGTAATAGACATGACCAAATTATCTTCCCAGAAGTCTGTGACAGTGACACTAGTAGTTTCACCATACAAAAGACAACTTGAATAAATGGAGAGATATGCCATGTTCCTAGATGGAACATCTCAATTTTCTAAAGATGCATGTTCTCATCAACTTAATCTGTAAGTCCTATGTAGTTCCAATTAAAGCCCAATGGAATTTTTTTAAATGAAGGTTGACAAGCTGATTCTAACTTTTAATAGGTAGACAAAACAAGCAAGAAGAGTTAAGAAATTTTGAAAAAAATCAACAAAAATAAGAGAGGTAATGTTATCATGAATAGGGGAGACAGGAATTGGGAGAGAAGGAGAAGAGATGGGAGAAGATTAGAAATAAAGGCTACCAAATAGAACAATTCCCATGATATATTAAACAAGTTACTCTATAGACTATAATTTCTAGGGGTGCCTGGGTGGCTTAGTCGGTTAAGCATCCGACTTTGATCAGGTCATGATCTCATAGTCTGTGGGTTTGGGCCTCGCATCGGGCTCTGTGCTGACAACTCAGAGCCTGGAGTCTGCATCAGATTCTGTGTCTCCCTCTCTCTCTCTGCCCTTCCCTCGCTCGCTCTCTGTCTCTTTCTCTCAAAATAAAAAGAAGACTCAAAAATTTTTTTTAAATAATATAATTTCTACCCTTAATGCCATTGCAAACATGTGAAATTTGAATATGCATACCAAGAAAGACTAGAAGAAAATCTGGCTAAATGACAACATTGACTTGGTTAGGTCATGGAATAGTGGACAATTTTTGTTTTTGAATGCAGACATTTTAATATATTTTTCAATAATATGCATAAATGTAACAATGAACTAGAGATTTAAATAAATTTTTATTTTCTTATTTTTAATATTCTCACATCTTCCTTTACAGTGCTGCCTGTGACATTCAGATGTCATTCATTCGCTGATTATTGTTCCTTTAGGGCAATGTTTTACTCTCTATAAGCTAAGGCTTTTTTTTTAATCTTTATTGTATTGAAATTGTACCACAGTGTGTACATAAGGGAATTTATTCATATGTCCTGCTTGTCATCTGATGCACCATTTCAGTCTGAATACTCATATCTTTCTTTAGTTCTGGGATATTTTCTTCTTTAATTTCTTTCTCTATTCCTTCATATCCATTTTTAAATCTCTTTTTTTTCACCTGACACTGATTGCTCTGGAGCTTCTGGATATATATTCTGTGTCTCCTAACTTTTCATTCTTGTTGTTCTCCTGCATTACATCCTGAGAAACACATTAGTTTTATTGAGGGAGAGCTAGTGACTAGAAGGGACAGTCTAAAGAAGGCTTCTGGTTCTGTTCCTTGATCTCAGGCTGGTTACATGCATTCGCTCAATTTGTGAACATTCTTAAACATTTAGATGTCTGATATATACATGTATTTCAATGAAAAAAGATTTAAAGATAACTTCAAGGTTTTTGGCCTGAACAAATGGAAAGGTGAAATTGTTATTCATTCAGTTGAGGTAGGCTGCAGTTAGAACAGATTTGGAGAGAGGGTCAGGAATTCAGGTTTGAATATGTTGGATTTGAACTGTCTCTTAGGTAGGAAGAGATGTCAGTTGTTGTGTTCAATCTTCGTAATAGATTCTCTTAGTCTGTTTGGGCTGCTATAAAAAAAAACACACAGACTTGGGGTCTTTTAAACAACAGAAATTTATTTCTCACAGTTCTGGAGGTTGGAAGATCTAGATCAGGATGCCAGCATCATTGGGTGAGGGCCTTCTTCCAGGTTGCAGACTGCCAATTTCTTGCTGTGTCTTCACATTGTGGAAGGGAAGAGGAAGAACCATGGAACCTTTTTTATAAAAACACTAGTCTCATTTGTGTGGGGTTCACCCTTATGATGTAATCACCTTCCAAAGGCCTCACCTTCTAAAATCACCACTGAGCATTATGATTTCAATATATTAATTTGGGGAAATAGAAACCTTCGGATTATAGCATAGGTCAAGTAAGATGAGGACTGGGAACTAACTATTGGATTTAGCAATTTGGAGTTCACTAGTCATCTCGATGAAAGCAGTGTTGGTGGACTTGCTGGGAGGCTAGAAGCTTATTAGTGGTTTAAGACCATAGAGTAGAGGAAATGAGGACAGGAAGTATAGGCAACTTTTTTGTTTGTTTGTCCGGTCCAAGATCATGATGGGGCATTGATTACAGTGGAGTAAAAACTCCTGGCTGCTTCTTCTGTTGGCTTCAAACCTATGATCATTTTGATTGCGCTATGATCTCAGCCAATTCTGTACTAGAAATATTCCTGAAGCTCTGCTCCGTTTTCAGTAGACCTCCTGTGTACCTTTGAGCTATTGCTTGCCTTCCTTTATCTTTCTTTCTTTCCCTTCCTTCCTTCCTTCCGTCCTTCCTTCCTTCCTTTCCTCCCTTCTTCCCTCCCTCCCTTCCTTCCATCTTTTCGGCATTTCTTTTTCCAATCCTTGGAAGCATCTGTCCTTATTTCCCAGTATGTCATATTGATTAAATTTCCTCACTTCAATTTTTAAAACCTTAGTTTCCTTACCTATATAATGTTCCAAAGAATTGTTTTTAACTCATGGATTTATGAAAATCAAATAAGATTATATAAAGTGTTTTGTAAATTGTATAAATATAGCTCTTACTTTTAATTTTTAAAGAGTGACTTATTTCATTATTTGAATATATGGAATCTGATTTGTTTTCTAAATATGATTGTTTGCAGTGAATTTAGAATAACTGCTCTTTAGTGGTGATCTACTTGACATCTTCAGTTATGGTTAGTCATACTATATTCATGGGACCAAGGTTAGTTAGACACATTCCTAATCCCGTATTTTTTCCCTGCCAAATGTCACATTAAGTTTAAAACAATGGACCTCCTCATTTCCCTTTCATGAATGTTTTTAACATTCTCCCACTGAAGTATTAGTTCCTCAAGGGCAAGGATTAAGCCTTACTCACTGTGGTCTCCTCAGTGTTGCAAAACATTTGGCACATAATGGCCACTCATTTCATGTTTATTTTTTGAAAAATTTATTGGACTTTTCAGTGATTTTTGTCTGTACTGACTTGAGGAATATTATTAATGTGATGAAAGTTTTCCTTAAAAATATTCTTTTAAAAATGTTTATATATTTAATTAGAGAGAGAGAGCACACAAGCAGAGAAAGGGCAAAGAGAGAGAAACACAGAATCTGAAGCAAGCTCCAGGCTCTGAGCTGTCAGCACAGTGCCTGATTAGGGGACAAACCCATGAACTGTGAGATCATGACTTGAGCCAAAGTCAGACGGTTAACTGACTGAGCCACCCAGGCTCCCCTTAAAAATATTCTAACAAGATTTTATTGGCACGTTCAAGACTTATGTTGTGGGTATCCAGGCAGAAAAATTACCTTATGAGGAATAAATACAGCATGGTTTTCTACAATCTAAATACTAATTATAACTTAAGCTGAGAAGAAAATACTTATTGATAACTGCTACTTATTGATATTGTTTCTAATGTCGCAAGGACCCTAAAACTCTCACATCTGTTAAGGTACAGAATTGGGATGAATATCCTGGCTTAATTCACCCCAAAGCCAATGCTCTTAATTCAAATGCTTTGCTTCTAATTTGTTTTAACCAAGTAGGTAAGGAGTAGCAGCTGGCAGAAGTCTCATATAATTTTTCTGTTTCCAGTTTTCTGTTCCTGGGGAATAGTATTTAGCCTATTTTGATCTGTTTATTGACTTTTTTTCCTGGGTATTAGTGATAAAAGTAGCTCTTGATCTTCTAATTCTATTTCATACTTTCTTTCTCTGTTCTTTCTGTGTGTGTTTATTCTCACTCACACTGAGACTCTGTAAGGTCTCACCTGTTTTAATCCCCATTTTTTCACAGGAAGAAGAGAAATAGCTCCCCCTCAAACTGTATTTAATCTAACCATTGCTTGTGCAATGACTTTGAAAGTATGTCCTCAAATTACCATTAGTCTCTGTATTTATTTATTTATTTTTCCTGTTCTTTCTTTCTTTTAAATAGTTTATTGTCAAATTGCTATCCATATAACACCTAGTGCTCATCCACACAAGTGCCCCCTCCATGCCCATCTCTCCCCTCTCCCCCACATCCATCAGTCCTCGGTTTGTTTCTCAGCATTCAAGAC
>NW_027527195.1:0-3368 GCF_008692635.1 Crocuta crocuta
AGCAGCAGAATTACTGTTTTTCCTCTATCAGGAAGTTGTTTCAGGAAGTGGCTGGGGTCAAAGCTTGCTGAGATAACCTTCAAGCATTTATTGGGTACAATTTATACCTGGTGAATTCTGCACCTGACCACCAGTCATCCTTACCACATTGAACACATTTCCTATAAGAAACCTAAGGGGGATGTCAAGCAGCCTAACTAACTCAAATATATCTCTTTTTACCTGTCATTCTCTTATCTTTAGGATGATTTATAAGTCTTGTGAGTAGAGCTGACTCTGAGCTTCATTTTTGCCAGTCCTCATAGATGTATCCCTTAAGACATGGCCTCTAAAGTTTCAGATATGAAAGCCTGTACTCTTTCTAATATATGGCACTAACTCTAGGCTGGAATGTAAAAAGGACATTAGAAAAAGCACAATAATGAGGAATACAACTCATTTTTTAGGTGGGAGATATTTGACTGCTAACAACTTTTTAAACTCCTCTTTTGCTCTTCCCCTTTAACTCATAAACTGATGAGAAAGCCCTGATGTTCCCACATTTGGCATCAGCAGGTATTCAAATCACACACACCCTTGTTAAATTACAGGAACTCTTACCCAGTCCCACCCCTAACCAGAATAAAAACCCAGGCCAGTTTCCTTTCCTTGCTCTTCAGACATTTCAGGCATCTTGGAAAGGCCTTCCCTATTCTCTGCAGAGACATCAATTATGTAAGTAATAAACCTTTTCATTCAATGTGTGTGTGTGTATGTGAGAGAGAAAGAGGGAGAGAGAGAGAACGAAAGAACGAATGGGGGAGAGAAGAGAGAGAGGGAGACATAGAATCGGAGGCAGTCTCCAGGCTCTGAACTGTTAGCATAGAGCCCAGTGTTGTATCCCATGATGTTAATTTTAGCCATTGTGACAGGTGTGAGGTGATATTTCATTGTAGTTTTGATTTGCATTTCCCTGATAATGAATGATGTTGAGTATCTTCTCATGTGTCTATTGGCCATCTGTATGTCTACTTTGGATAAATGTCTATTCGTGTCTTCTGTCCATTGTTTTAACTGGATTATTTTGTTTATGGGTGTTACGTTTTATAACTTCTTTATATATCTTGGATACGAACCATTTATCATATATGTCATTTGCAAATATCTACTCCCAATCCATAGGTTGTCTTTTAGTTTTGTTGATTGTTTCCTTCATTGTGTAGAAGTTCTTTATCTAGATGAAGTTCCAGTAGTTTATTTTTGTTTTTCTTTCCTTGGCCTCAGGAGACATATCCAGAAAGAAACTGCTATGGCCCAATATCGAGGAGATTGCTGCCTGTGATCTTCTCTAGGATTTGGATGGTTTCCTGTCTCACTTTTAGGTATTTAATCCATTTTGAATTTATTTTTAGTGATACTGTAAGAAGTGGTCCAGTTTCATTCTTTTGCATGTTGTTTTCCAGTTTTCCCAACACCATTTGTTGAAGATTTTCCCTTTGTATATTCATTCCTCCTTTGTTGGAGATTAATTGGCCATATAATTTTCAGTTTATATCTGGGATTTCTGTTCTCTTCCACTGATATATCTGTCTTTTTGTGTGTTTTCCAGCACCATACNTCATGTGTCTATTGGCCATCTGTATGTCTACTTTGGATAAATGTCTATTCGTGTCTTCTGTCCATTGTTTTAACTGGATTATTTTGTTTATGGGTGTTACGTTTTATAACTTCTTTATATATCTTGGATACGAACCATTTATCATATATGTCATTTGCAAATATCTACTCCCAATCCATAGGTTGTCTTTTAGTTTTGTTGATTGTTTCCTTCATTGTGTAGAAGTTCTTTATCTAGATGAAGTTCCAGTAGTTTATTTTTGTTTTTCTTTCCTTGGCCTCAGGAGACATATCCAGAAAGAAACTGCTATGGCCCAATATCGAGGAGATTGCTGCCTGTGATCTTCTCTAGGATTTGGATGGTTTCCTGTCTCACTTTTAGGTATTTAATCCATTTTGAATTTATTTTTAGTGATACTGTAAGAAGTGGTCCAGTTTCATTCTTTTGCATGTTGTTTTCCAGTTTTCCCAACACCATTTGTTGAAGATTTTCCCTTTGTATATTCATTCCTCCTTTGTTGGAGATTAATTGGCCATATAATTTTCAGTTTATATCTGGGATTTCTGTTCTCTTCCACTGATATATCTGTCTTTTTGTGTGTTTTCCAGCACCATACTGTCTTGATCACTACAACTTTGTAATATAAATTGAAGTCCAGAATTGTGATGCCACCAGTTTACTTTTCTCTTTCAAGTCTGCTTTGGCTATTTGGGTTTTTTTTGTTGTTCCATACAAATTCTAGGATAGTTTGTTCTACTTCTGTGAAAAATGTTTGTGGCCTATTGATAGGGATTGCATTAAATGTGTAGATTGTTTTGGGTAGTACAGACAATTTACCAGTATTTGTTCTTCCAATCCATGAGCACGGAATGTTTTTCCATTTCTTTCTGTTCTCTTCAATTTCTTTTTTCTCTGTTCGTTGTTTGTTGTTTTTTAAGTAGACTCCATGCTCAGCGTGGAGTCCAATNATTCTTTTGCATGTTGTTTTCCAGTTTTCCCAACACCATTTGTTGAAGATTTTCCCTTTGTATATTCATTCCTCCTTTGTTGGAGATTAATTGGCCATATAATTTTCAGTTTATATCTGGGATTTCTGTTCTCTTCCACTGATATATCTGTCTTTTTGTGTGTTTTCCAGCACCATACTGTCTTGATCACTACAACTTTGTAATATAAATTGAAGTCCAGAATTGTGATGCCACCAGTTTACTTTTCTCTTTCAAGTCTGCTTTGGCTATTTGGGTTTTTTTTGTTGTTCCATACAAATTCTAGGATAGTTTGTTCTACTTCTGTGAAAAATGTTTGTGGCCTATTGATAGGGATTGCATTAAATGTGTAGATTGTTTTGGGTAGTACAGACAATTTACCAGTATTTGTTCTTCCAATCCATGAGCACGGAATGTTTTTCCATTTCTTTCTGTTCTCTTCAATTTCTTTTTTCTCTGTTCGTTGTTTGTTGTTTTTTAAGTAGACTCCATGCTCAGCGTGGAGTCCAATGTGGGGTTTGAACTCATGACCCTGAGATCAAGACCTGAGCTAAGTTCAAGAGCCAGACACTTAATCGACTGAGCAACCCGGGAGCCCCCTCTTCAATTTCTTTCATCAGTGTTTTATAATTTTCAGAGTACAGATCTTTCACCACTTTGGTTAGGCTTATTTCTAGGTATCTTATCATTTTTGGTGCAATTTTAAGTGGAATTAATTCCTTGATTTCTCTTTCTGCTGCTTCATTATTAGTGTACAGAAATGCAACCGATTTCTGTACACTGAC
>NW_027527195.1:4392-7763 GCF_008692635.1 Crocuta crocuta
TGTTTGTTGTTTGTTGTTGTTTTTTAAGTAGACCCCATGCTCAGCGTGGAGTCCAATGTGGGGTTTGAACTCATGACCCTGAGATCAAGACCTGAGCTAAGTTCAAGAGCCAGACACTTAATCGACTGAGCAACCCGGGAGCCCCCTCTTCAATTTCTTTCATCAGTGTTTTATAATTTTCAGAGTACAGATCTTTCACCACTTTGGTTAGGTTTATTTCTAGGTATCTTATCATTTTTGGTGCAATTTTAAGTGGAATTAATTCCTTGATTTCTCTTTCTGCTGCTTCATTATCAGTGTACAGAAATGCAACCGATTTCTGTACACTGACTTTGTATCCTGCAACTTTACTGAATTTGGGTAGGTATTTTCTGGTGGAGTCTTAAGTGTTTTCTACATAGAGTATCATATTATCTATAAGTGCTGAAAGTTTTACTTGTTCCTTATCAATTTAGATACAATTTTATTACTTCTTTTTGTCTAATTGCTGAGGCTAGGACTTTTAGTACTATGTTTAATAACAGTGGTGAGGGTACACATCCTTGTCTTATTCCTGACCATAAGGAAAAGCTCCACTTTTCTCTCATTGAGGATAATATTAGCTGTGGATTTTTCATAAGGCTTTTATTATGTTGAGGTATGTCCCCCCACCCCCATCACTACTTTGTTAAAGGTTTTTATCATGAATGGATGTTGTACTTTGTGAAATGCTTTTTCTGTATCTATTGAGAGGATCATATGGTTCTTTATTAATGTATTATACCACATTGATTGATTTGTAAATACTAAACAACCCTTGCAGCCCAGAAATAAATCCTAGTTGATCATGGTGAATGATTCTTCTAAAGTATTATTAGGTTTGATTTGCTAGTATTTTGTTGCGAATTTTTGCACCCATGTTCATCAGGGATGTTGGCCTCTGGTTCTCTTTTTTAGTGGAGTCCTCTGTACCTCTCTCTCTCTGCCCCTTCCCTGCTGGTTCTTGTTCTCATTCTCTTCCCCTCCGTCTCTCTAAAAATAAAGTTAAAAAAAAAGAAACTATCTTATGTTCAGAGTAAATATTGAAAGATATGTATTTAGTGCAATTTTTTTACATGCTTTCTCATAGTTTCGGGAGGTTTTCTCTGTTCTTTTGTTGTCTTTGTCGCTTTTTGTTCTCTTTCCCATAAAGAGTCCTCTTTAGTATATCTTGCAGGGTTGACTTAGTGGTCACAACCTCCATCAGTTTTTGTTGGTCTGGGAAACTCTTTATATTTCCATCTATTCTGAATAATAGCCTTGCTGGATAGAGTATTCTTGGCAGCAAGTTTTTCCCATTCAGCTCATTGAATATATCATGCCACTTGCTTCTGGCTTACCAAGTTTCTGTGGAGAAATCTGCAACTAGCCTTATGGGTGTCCCCTTGTAAGTTAAGGGCTTCTTTTGTCTTGTTGCTTTTAAGATTTTTTTTTTCTGTATCACTATAGTTTACAAACTTAACTACAATATATCTTGGTGTTGGCCAGCTTTTGTTGATTTTAATGGAGTTCTCTGTGACTCCTGGAGGTGAATATCTGTTTCTTTACCCAGATTGGTGATGTTTTCAGCTATTATTTACCAAAAAATCCTTTCTTCCCTCCTTTTCTGTTCCTTGCTCTTCTGGAACTCCTATAATATGAATGTTATTATGTTTGATGGAGTCACTGAGTTCTCTAAGTCTATTCTCATGATCCATATATTTTTCTTTCTTTTGTTCAGCTTATTACTTTCCATTATTCTATCTTCTATATCATTTATTCATTTCTCTGCTTTTTTCATCCTTGTGGTTATGACATCCAGATAGTTTCAAATATCAATTATTGAATTTTTAATTTCTGACTATTTTTTCACTCTTTTATCTCTATGGTTAGGGTCTCCCTGATGTCTTCCATGCTTTCCTCAAAACCAGCAAGTATCCTTATGATTGTTGTTTTAAATGCTCCATCAGGGGGCAATTGAGTGGCTCTATTGGTTGAGTGTCCAACTCTTGATTTGGCTCAGGTGATGATCTCACAATTCTTGAGTTCGAACCCCACATCAGGCTCTGTGTTGACAGCATGGAGCCTGCTTTGGATTCTCTCTCTCCCTCTCTCTTTGTCTCTTCCCCCTCTTAAAATAAATAAATTTTTAAATAAATAAATAAGTAAATAAATACTCCATCAGGCATATTTCTTATATCTGTTTCAATCAGATCTCTGGCTGTGATCTCTTCTTGTTCTTTCTTTTGGGATGAGTTCTCCTATCTAGGCATTTTGTCTAGGTGCCTGTCCTCTTCTCTGTGTTAGAAAAGCCTTTTATGTTTCTTGCTTCTGAACGTAATGACTTTATGAAGAAGAGATCATATAGTGTCCAGGGCCTGGCATTTAAAGGAGTGTCTCTGGTGTTTGCTGTGTGCAGTGTGCTACTGTGTTTTGGCTGCTTTATCCCTCATGTCAGTTACTTGTAGAGGCTCACCTTAGTTGCAATGGGCAGTGTTTGGACCTTACCAGAGTGTGGTGAGTTTTAACTAGGTATGTTCTGGTCAGTTTATTAAATGAGATCTGATGCCACTTCCATTATAACTGAAGCCTTGCAGAACGTGGTGCAGGGCGAGGGAAGGGGATTCTGCTGACTTTGCAGAAGGGGCCCATTGCACCGTCTTAGGCACACTTGCCCAAGACAAGCAGAAACAGCAGAGTGCAGAGTGGTAGGATGTGGTGTAAACAGGTTAGGCAGTCAGTCGTGGCACTGTGCTGTTTATTAAAGTTTTTTATGCTGGGGGGGTGGCGAGGGAAATGGTGACAGCCAACTCCTTTGTCCCCAAAGAGGGGACTATCTATGCTATCTTCTGTGCTATCTTCTCTCAAAAAACTTCCAGGAGAGTGAATAATTTCCCTCATGTGTTCCCTAATGTTTTCCAAATAACTGTTTCACACTTTGTCTCCAGGTTTCTAGACTGCTGGGACCAGTACAGTATACTTTGGGCTCAATCCTAGCCAAGTCTTCTGACATTTAAAACCCTAAACTTTAGGCACACACTGTGGTGGGGGCCTGCCTTGGTCTTCTGGGGGAGTGTCTCTCTGAGCTGGGACAGACAGTTTTGACCCATAACAGCAGTTGCACCTGAGCGCAGAGGTGTGGGATTTGGAGAAAAACAGGCTAAAATCCAGTGTCTGGGTTAACCACCCTCAACAGGTATCTCTGCTCCTATGCTGAAGGCAGGGAAGGAAAATGGTGCCCACTGGCTCTGTTTTCCTTAAAGAGACATCTCTGCGAATGCCATCTCTCACGGATGCATTCCAAGAGCCAACAGTCTCTCCTGGTGTGGCTTGGACAATCCTCAGATTGCACCATCTACCCCCGGAGTTGCTTG
>NW_027527196.1:0-1423 GCF_008692635.1 Crocuta crocuta
AGAAAAGAGAGAGCACCCAAATACACTAAATTATGAATGAAAATGAACTGATTACAACAACCCCTCAGAAATACAAGCAATTATCAGGGAATACTATGAAAAATTATATGCCAACAAATTGGACAACTTAGAAGAAATGGACAAATCCTAAACACACACTCACTACCACAATTCACACGGGAAGAAATAGAAAACCTGAACATACCCATAACGAGTGAAGAACTCGAATCAGTTATCAAAAATATCCCAACAAATAAGAGCCCTGTACCTGATGGCTTCCCTGGGGAATTCTACCAGACATTTAAAACAGAATTAATCCCAATTCTTCTCAAGCTATTCAAGAGGCACAAAGAACTCCCCTCAGACATAATTTGAATCGATCTTCTGTCTGATATATCATAGTAACAATGGCAAAATATAAGGAAAAAGAGAGAATTTTGAAAGTAGCTAGGGACAAAAGGGCACTAACATACAAATGGGAACCCATCAAAGTGGTGACAGACCTATCTAATGAACTTTGACAGGTCAGAAAGCAATAGCAGGAAATCTTCAATATGATGAACAGAAAAAATGTGTACCCAAGAATCCTCTAACCAGAAAGCCTGGCATTCAGAATTGTAGAGATAAAAGTCTTTCCAAATAGACAAAATTTGAAAAAAATTGTCACCACTAAGCCAGCCTTACAAGAAATTCTGAGGCGGACTCTCTGTAGGAAATGTTGCAAGGAATGCAAGATACCAGAGACACCACCACAAGCATGAAACCCACAAAGGACACAATGTCTCTAAATCCACATATTAGAATAATAACACTAAATGTAAATGGGCTGAATGCTCCAATCAAAAGACACAGGGTAGCATAATGGAGTAAAAAACAAAATCGATCTATTTGCTGTGTACAAGAAATACATTTTAGAATGGAAGGTACCTTCAGATTAAAGGTATCTAAAGGCGATGGAGACATATATATCATGCTACTGGAAATCAAAAGAAAGCCGGAGGAGGTATACTTTTTTTTCAGACAACCTGGACTTTAGATTAAATACAATAACAAGGGATAAAGAAGGGTATTATATAATAATTACAGGGTCTATCCATCAAGAAGTACTAACAATTATAAATGTCTACGCACCGAACATGGGAGCACCTAAATATTTAAAACAATTAATTACAAGCAGAAACAATCCTATAGACAAGAATGTACTAATAGCAGGGGACTTTAATACTCCGCTTACAACAATGGATAGANGAGGTTAAAGAACAGCTTACTAAAGAATAAACAGTCCAATCAGGCAATTAGATAAGGAATTAAAAATATATGGAAACAAATGAAAATGAGAATACAATGTTTCAAACTCTATGGGATGCGGCAAAGGCAGTCAAAGAGGAAAGTACATTGCACTCCAGGCCTATTTCAAGAAATT